>NC_074666.1:29309531-29609531 GCF_029448725.1 Salvelinus fontinalis | reverse complement strand
GAAGGGGGTGAGAACCATGAGCCTCCTATGTTTTGTATTGAAGTCAATGTACCCAGAGGAGGACGGAAGCTAGCTGTCCTCCGGCTACACCATGGTGCTACGCTACAGATTGCTGCTGATGCTACTGTAGACCTTCATTGCAAAATAGTATGTTTTAATCAATTATTTGGTGGCATGATTATATTTAGTATAGTTTTATCTAAAAAGGTTAACTAAATGACTATTGCCCCATAGCACTCACTTCTGTCATCATTTACTGCTTTGAGAGGCTAGTTAATATCACTTTCACATTACCTGACACACAAGGCCCACTTCAAGTTGCATACCGCCCCAATAGATCCCCAGACGATGCAATCGTCATCGAACTGCCATATCCCATCTGGACGAGGAATACCTATGTAAGAATGCTGTTCATTGACTACAGCTCAGCCTTCAACACCATATTACCCTCCAAGCTCACCATTAAGCCTGGGTCTGAACCCCGCCCTGTGCAACTGGGTTCTGGTCTTCCTGACGGGCCGCCCACAGGTGGTGAAGGTTGGAAACAACACCTCCACTACGCTGAGCCTCAACAAAGGGGACCCACAAGGGGGTGTGCTCAGCCCCCTCCTGTACTCTCTGTTCACCCATGATTGCATGGCCAAGCATGCCTCCAACTCAATCATCAAGTTTGCAGACGACACAACAGTAGTAGACCTGATTACCAACAATGACGAGACAGCCTACAGGGAGGAGGTGAGGGCCCTGGCGGAGCCAGAAAAAAGGAACTGATCGTGAACTTCAGGAGACAGCAGAGGGAGCACGCCCCCATCCACATTGATGAGGCCGCAGTGGATAAGGTGAAATGCTTCAAGTTCCTCTGTGTACACATCACTGACAATCTGAAATGGTCCACCCACACAGACAGTGTGGTGAAGAAGGCGCAAGAAATTCCGTTGTGTCCACCAAGACCTTCACAAACCTTTACAGATGCTCCTTTAAGAGCATCCTGCAACTGCAGGGCACTCCAGAGGGTAGTGTGGTCTGCCCAATGCATCATCGGGGGCACACTGCCTGCCCTGCAGGACACCTACAGTACCCGATGTCACAGGAAGGCAAAAAAAGATCGCTGCCGGCTAAAAAAGATCGCTGCCGGCTAAACCCTCCCCTAATCCGAACGACGCTGGGCCAATTGTGCGCCGCCCCATGGGTCTCCCGGTCGCGGGTGGCTGCGACAGAGCCTGGACCCAAACCAGAGTCTCTAGTGGCACATCCAGCACTGTGATGCAGTGCCTTAGACCACTCCACCACTCGGGAGGCCCTATCCTATATATTTTACATACAGTGGGGAGAACAAGTATTTGATACACTGTCGATTTTGCAGGTTTTCCTACTTACAAACCATGTAGAGGTCTGTAATTTTTATCATAGGTACACTTCAACTGTGAGAGACGGAATCTAAAAAAAAAAAATCCAGAAAATCACATTGTATGATTTTTAAGTAATTCATTTGCATTTTATTGCATGCCACAAGTATTTGATCACCTACCAACCAGTAAGAATTCCGTCTCTCACAGACCTGTTAGTTTTTCTTTAAGAAGCCCTCCTGTTCTCCACTCATTACCTGTATTAACTGCACCTGTTTGAACTCGTTACCTGTATAAAAGACACCTGTCCACACACTCAATCAAACAGACTCCAACCTCTCCACAATGGCCAAGACCAGAGAGCTGTGTAAGGACATCAGGGATAAAATTGTAGACCTGCACAAGGCTGGGATGGGCTACAGGACAATAGGCAAGCAGCTTGGTGAGAAGGCAACACGCTAGACATGGGATGTCAATGTGTGCCATTACTTTTACAGACATGAAGAAATGCTCCAATTGGGACGTTATTGGATATATATGATAACAACATCCTGAAGATTGATTTTCAACTAAGTTTGACCAGTTTATTCGACTTGTAATATAACTTTTTTAAGTTTTCGTCCGATGTTTGAGTTCACGTGCGCTTGCGCCAGTGTTAGGACACGAGTACTACACATGCTAGCTAAAGTTGCTAATTCGACATAAGTAATTGACATTATCGAACAAAACAACGATTTATTGTGGAACTAGGATTCCTGGCACTGCATTCTGATGAAAGATCATCAAAGGTAAGGGAATATTTATGATGTAATTTCGTATTTCTGTTGACTCTAACATGGCGGAGAAATGTTATTTATATTTGAGCGCCGTCTCAGATTATTGCATGGTGTGCTTTTTACTAAAGTTTTTTAAGAATCTGACACAGCGGTTGCATTAATAAGAACCAGTGTATCTTTAATTATATGTAAAACATGTATCTTTCATCAAAGTTTATGATGAGTATTTCTGTTATATGACGTGGCTCTCTGCAATTACTCCAGATATTTTGGAGGCATTTCTGAACATGGCGCCAATTTAAACCGAGATTTGTGGATATAAATATACACATTATCGAACAAAACATAAATGTATTGTGTAACATGATGTCACATGATGTCATATCTCTATTTCTGGGTTTTGTGAAAGCTATCTTTGGCTGGCAAAAAATGGCTGTGTGTTTTTTGGATTTGGTGGTGAGCTAACATAAATATATGTTGTGTTTTCGCTGTAAAACATTTAAAAAATCGGACACGATGGGTAGATTAACAAGATGTTTATCTTTCATTTGCTGTATTGGACTTGTTAATGTGTGAAAGTTAAATATTTCCCAAAAATATTTTTGAATTTCGCGCGCTGCCTTTTCAGCGGAATGTTGGGGGGGGGGTTCCGCTAGCGGAACGCGTGTCCTAGAAAGGTTAAGAGCTTTGCTTCATACAGTTACACATATGCTTCATTACACAATTTCATTTATGGATTCTGGCAATGACATTCAGCTGGAGCTTGTGTCGCGAGTGGCTTGTTAATGACAGATCGGCATCTCAATGAATTTTTTGTCTAAATTAATATACATTTCGGGGTGTGCAGACCTCCACAATCAGCCTGATACTCCCCCAAAAATTTTGGGGACATGCCTAAATCAATTATGGGCACGGTTGACAATCCCCCTCCCTCCCGGCACTCACTCTTCTGGTGTTTCTTCATTTTCTTCTTCAAATAGTGTTTCAGTTCGTTCAAAGTGAATTGCACTTGATAATGTCCTGATTTCAATATCTTGGAAATAATCTGTTTTTCCCAAGCAGACGAATCTCTCACCTGAGCCGCCACCATCCTTTACCGTCCATTATGTCTTGTTCATTTTCCGACCAGTACACCAGCAGCATGAGAGAAGTTTGGACGGGATCTCACTCCATGCTCACTCCAAGTGGATTCATGTTGCACTCCTGAGAGAAAAGGCAGTTGATAGCTTCAACTGGATGCTGTGTACAGGTTGCTGGCTCGGACTCAGGTTTTAGGTAGAAGTGGTGAAGGACCATAATGAACGCCATTGTTGCCATTACTTCAGCCAGTTAGAGGCTCACATTGTTCTCGGGCTAATTATCCATGCATCTAGATACCATCTGTGGTCACCTTCGCCATAACTTTGAGAGAAGACAGACCAGAACCACAGTTTCTGTTTCTAATTCAGGAAATCAAGACAAACTATTCACTGTATGAAAAAGTATTACTTCTACCAATATTCTTAATACAAATGTCTAAGACAAATGTCAAAGAGAATAACAACACACAGTTGAAACCATTTTTGCAAATTGGCTTATACTCCCCTATCATCTTGGTGATCTCACTGCAGAGTTACAGGGTCAGGGAGTTAGAGGGCTAATCCTTAGGGAGAAATTCCGACCATCCAGTAGACCTAACCTGGTGAGATTTGTATGGAAGCAAGACCAAAACAACAGCAACAATACACACAAAACAACAACATACACTTCTTCCCTTTTGACACATGACTCACAATGTGATTGATGTGTAAAAAAACAACACCACTCGTGGTCCGAATCACATATATAGGACTATTGATAAATGATAAACTTCTTCCTAATTATCAGTATTTACATATTATATTTAAATCTCACCCAATGACTCTAGACTTTCTAGTGAGGGTGATCAGGCCTCACCAGAAAGTCAGAACAGAGGTCAGAGGTCGTTCAACCACATTAACTTCTTCGGGCTAGGGGGCAGTATTCGGAAGTTTGGATGAATGAGTTGCCCAGAGTAAACTGCCTGTAACTCAGGCCCAGAAGATAGGATATGCATATAATTGGTAGTATTGGATAGAAAACACCCTATAGTTTCCAAAACTGTTAAAATGATGTGAGTATAACAGAACTGATACGGCAGGCAAAAACCCGAGGACAATCCATCCAGAAAAAAAAATCGGCTCACCCTTGATTACTATGGCTGTCAATGGGAATATAAAAGGAAGACCTCACAGATTGCAGTTCCTCGGGCTTCCACTAGATGTCAACAGTCTTTAGAAAGAGTTTCAGGCTTGTTTTTTGAAAAATGAGCTAGAATTTGTAAGTGGCTCCCATTTTGGCTGTAGTGTTTGTAGCACGTTCCGGTGAGTGCGCATACTTCGTTATTTATCTCCGGTAATGGTCTCCGGTATTCTCCGTCTTAAATTTGATCGTTTATTTACATATCAGGGTACCTGAGGATTGATTAGGAACGTTGTTTGATATGTTTGGAAGAAGTTTATTGGTAACTTCATTTGTATGCATTTTGAACGAGGGAAACCGGTGGATTACTGAGTCTAGCGCGCCAATTAAACTGACTTTTTTGGAATATAAAGAAGGACTTTATCGAAAGACAGGACCATTTGTTATGTAGCTGGTACCCTTGTGATTGCAACCAGATAAAGATATTCAAAGGTAAGTGATTTATTTTATCGCTGTTTCTGACTTTCGTGACGCCTCTGCTTGGTTGGAAAATGTATGTAATGCTTTTGTGTGCGGGGCGCTATCCTCAGATAATCGCATGGTATGCTTTCGCCGTAAAGCCTTTCTTGAAATCTGACAACGCGGCTGGATTAACAAGAAATTAAGCTTTTAAATGATGTATGACACTTGTATTTTCATGAATGTTTAATATTACGATTTCTGTCATTTGAATATAGCACTCTTCAATTTCACCGGATGTTGTCGAGGTAAGACGCTAGCATCCCAATGATCCGTAAGAAGTTAAGTGAGTGTTTATTTCCCTTTTCTTTCCTTTACCTCAGAGTCATTATTAGAAGACATTTCAAACATTCCCCCTAAAATGTGTACCAGGTTTACATTGGGTTTTTCAGTACATTTCTTATCAAGAGAATTTACATGTGTGCAAACAAAACTCGGACAATAGATACTTCAGAAAATGTTATTTGTGTGCCCTTTAAGTTGCATCCTTTCTAACCCATGAAAAATCCCTTATACCAAAATAAAAAGACAACACACATTAAATCAAACACAGTATTAACACCACTAACAAATATTCATAACAGGTGGGTTGTGTGTGGGTGCTGGTGTGTGTTGTAAAACGTAGGGTAAAATGCCAGGCCTTACTTAATTTGGGAGATCTCTTAATAGCCGGATCCGGGTACCTTTATACTATATAGTACACAGTCTCAATAACCACTCTCCTAAGGCACCTGTCTCAGGAAACCTTTCAAAGGGAGAGATACAGAATAATTGGTAAACTCGGTAATGGAGATTTGTCAGATCTGGAAGAAATCTTTTTTTTTTTTTTCTTAGTTTTCAATATGCTTTTAGTTTTCTTAATCATTCCTAAAAAACTCAATCTTAATCGAGCTTACTGCATCTTGGGTAGGAAGTCTTGATAAAACCATGCGTATACAGAATCATACTTCAGACACATCAGATGATACAGTGTCGCAAAATAGGCACCTTCTAAAGTAAACAATCCCAGAACCCCTTTCTTGTAATCTTATCATTTTGACCTGTTGCATTGACATAGTCCTGGACTGACTGTCCCTGTAACATCCACTAGTCAAAATATGAAACCTGTTGTTTAACAAATCTGCTAGGTCCTTCAAAAAGTTGGTCCTGGCTTATCAGTTCAATATTCGGTACTTAACACATTTACTTTGATCTACTTCAATTCTGGACACAGTTCCACGTAATGGAAACAGATTATTGTTTTTGATGACATTACCTTCTTACTTAAATCACTGGTGTTACCCAAGCTATAGAATTGAGCAATAATAATTGGAAACTGTCAAAAACGTATCTTATTCAATATATCTTACCTCTGTCCGACTATGTCCCTTACAGCCTGTTTGAGTTCAGTGAGTAGCACTTATTTCACTGTCGGGTTATCTATTTGTCCACAGGGAGCTTATCTCTAACCCAAACACCAGTGCAGCCTCTAATATAATGTCCCAAGGCTCAATCCCTCTGTTCGTCATGTGACCTTGTACTGAAACCTTTACTTCTTCAAATTACTCAAATATTGCATTATTAGAGTACTATCTTTAAGCCACTAATATTACCATTCACTTTGTTACTTTCACTGGTCTCCATATCTGTTTCCTTCAACTAGGACTCTCAAGACGCTCCAAATTACTACTGCTAATACACACTGATCACTCTCAAACAATGTTCTGCTTTTACCTCTATTGTAAGGTTTAAAAACAAAACAAACATAATAACCTTTTCCTTATTGGAAGGCATTGTTTTCATTTTAGTCTACCTTGTTACTCTTCTACATTGTTACTCTTAATATATACAGTTGAAGTCAGATGTGTACATACACAACTACTCCACAAATTTCTTGTTAACAAACTATAGTTTTGGCAAGTCGGTTAGGACATCTACTTTGTGCGTGACACAAGTAATTTTTCCAACAATTGTTTACAGACTACAGATTATTTCACTTATAATTCGCTGTATCACAATTCCAATGGGTCAGACGTTTACATACAAGATGACTGTGCCTTTAAACAGCTTGGAAAATTATAGAAATAGATGTCATGGCTTTAGAAGCTTCTGAAAGGCTAATTGACATCATTTGAGTCAATTGGAGGTGTACCTGTGAATGTATTTCAAGGCCTACCTTCAAACTCAGTTTCTCTTTGCTTGACATCATGGGAAAATCGAAAGTAATCAGGCAAGACATCAGAAAAAAACGCCTGAAGGTACCACGTTCATCTGTAAAAACAATAGTACGCAAGTATAAACACCATGGGACCATGCAGCCGTCATACTGCTCAGGAAGGAGACGCGTTCTGTCTCCTAGAGATGAACATACTTCGGTGCAAAAAGTGCAAATCAATCACAGAACAACAGAAAAGGACCTTGTGAAGATGCTGGAGGAAACAGGTACAAAGCATCTATATCCACAGTAACACGAGTCCTATATCGACATAACCTGAAAGGCCACTCAGCAAGGAAGAAGCCACTGCTCCAAAACTGCCATAAAAAAGCCAGACTACGGTTTGCAACTGCACATGGGGACAAAGATCATTTGTTTTGGAGAAATGTTCTCTGGTCTGATGAAACACAAATTGAACTGTTTGGCCATAATGACAATCGTTATGTTTGGAGGAAAAACGGGGAGGCTTGCAAGCCGAAGAACACCATCCCAACTGTGAAGCACAGGGGTGGCAGCATCATGTTGTGGGGGTGCTTTGCTGCAGGAGCGCCTGGTGCACTTCACAAAATGGCTTAAGGACAACAAAGTCAAGGTATTGGAGTGGCCATTTCAAAGCCCTGACCTCAATCCTATAGAACATCTGTGGGCAGAACTGAAAGGCACATGTGAGCAAGGAGGACTACAAACCTGATTCAGTTACACCAGCTCTGTCAGGAGGAATGGGCCAAAATTCACCCAACTTAATGTGGGAAGCTTTTGGAAGGCTACCCTGTCACGACTTCGACCGAGGCAGACTCTCCTTCCCGTTCGGGTGGCGCTCGGCGGTCGTCGTCACCGGCCTATTAGCTGCCACTGATCCTTTTCTCCCCCCTCCCTATGTGTTTATTGGGTGCACCTGTTTTGTATGAGGGTGTAATTAGTTGGGCTTATTAGTCAGCCGGCCCGCACATTTCTTTGTGCGGGATTGTTTGTTAGTAAGAGTGGTGTTTGTTTCGTTCTTCGTGTTTACTGGACTGTGTTCGTTTCCCCCGTGTCTGGGGTTGTTTGAGGAGTACACCCAGTGTGTTAGTAGGGTGGCCTGGTTTCTCCGTGTTCATTAAAGAACAGTTGTTATTGCACCTGCTGTTTCCCTGCGCTTGACTACGCACTCCGACACCCAGGCCTTACATACCCGAAAAGTTTGACCCAAGTTAAACAATTTAAAGGCAATACTACCAAATACTTATTGAGTGTATGTAAACTTCTGACCCACTGGGAATGTGATGAACGAAATAAAAGCTGAAATAAATCATTTTCTCTACTATTATTCTGACATTTCACATTCTTAAAATAAAGTGGTGATCCTAACTGACCTAAGACAGGGAATTTTTACTAGGATTAAATGTCAGGAATTGTGAAAAACTGAGTTTAAATGTATTTGGCTAAGATGTAAACTTCCGACTTCAACTGTATATGTCCAATTTCTGTTGGATAGTCACTTTCTGCTTCACATTTATTAAATGCCTATTATTTTATGATTAACATGTAATGCGCCAAATTTATAAAATACATTGGCCAATTCAGAAGGGAACATATAAACTTTCTGGGCTGGCACTGTCTATCAGTCCACTGTAGATGGAGTGCTCTATCCATAATAGGTCTGGCACCTGAGACAGGATAGACTGGGATACAGAGCCAGTTTCCAACTCCGTCTCGGGGAGTGGTTCAATTTTGCCTACTCACGAATCGGTTTAGAACTTCATCATTTGGGATATCAATGAAAACTCCATTGGCAGTGCAATATCTTATAGCCTTAAGTTTAGTTAACAAGTCTCTACATGGTCAACATTCATAGGTTCTATTTAACAGGGCATTGGTTTTGTTTCAAAATGTATTACAGGGGTGGAGGAAATTCCATAAGCGTTTACCAAAAGTGTATATGGGGCAATCTTTGTCTGATACTTTATTTCCCAGACCCTTTAGACAGTCATACAATGCTTTAACCTTATCTTCATCAAATGATCCATTTAGGGACCACCCTGAACTTCTCAGAATACTTTTTACAACACTTACGTACCTCTACGTGTGGGTGTGCAAGCTGTATATTATTAATATCATTATTATTATTTTTTAAATCATTGTTACTTTATAAACTCTCTAGTAACCCATTATATGCTTCTTCACAAATTCCTCCTTTACACTGGTGTTCTATTCATACAAGGGTTTAAATATGTACACTAGTGTTCTATTTAACAGCATATTCGGGAATAGTACTCTCTCCTTTCATATCTTCAAAAAACAGATTTCATATATAATGTTTTAAATCAACTTAGGTATTTACATCCACACCACCAGCAATGGTCACATCGCAGCCACCCGAGAGGTACACATATCATGTTCTCTGGGAAATCTCAGTGTCCGGGGGAATCAATGAACAGCTCTTACCCATCTCAGCTGTTATCCTCTCAAACTTTTCAATGTCTTTTCCTGTCAGTGCTCACTACTTGTAGATTGACGGGCAGTGGTAGACAGAACCCCTCAATAACATTATAGATCATTCAGACACGCCACCTCTTTCACACCAGAGCTAGTGCCCTGACAGCACATATCACAGTCAAATATACAGGATACAAACATTCCATTCCAGCTCAAAAATGTATATATATTGTTTTGCTAAAAGATAATGTAATGGTTTCTCTCCTCCTCTTCGTCTGAAGAGGAGGAGTAGGGATCAGACCAAAATGCAGCAGGTTTTGAAAACATAATGATTTATTAAACGACGAAGACGCACACGAAAAAACACTTGGAAAGATTACAAAATAACAAAACGAACGTAGACAGACCTGAACTAGAGAACTTACATAATAACACGAAGAACGCACGAACAGGTACAGACTACAAACAAAACGCTACAGTCCCGTGTGGTACGAACAGACATACAGACACGGAAGACAACCACCCACAAACAAACAGTGTGAACAGCCTACCTTTATATGGTTCTCAATCAGAGGAAACGTCAAACACCTGTCCCTGATTGAGAACCATATAAGGCTAATTACCAATGACCTAAACATAGAAACACAAAACATAGAATGCCCACCCCAACTCACGCCCTGACCAACTAAACACATACAAAAATAACAGACAACAGGTCAGGAACGTGACAGATAAAAAAAACACGTAAAATCTCAGAATTAAAATTCTGAGAACAATAATATTTTACAAACACGTTTTTAAACACAAATGTGGGAAGAAAATGTGTGCGTCATGTGAAAATATTTTTTACGTTGCAGTTTTTAAATGTTGGTAAAGACAGGAAAACACCATGATTTATGATTACATTTTTTTTTTTATCTCAAGATTGCTTCAACATTTCCAAGTTCTTCAGTTCCATCTGGGTTTATACTCACAGGGGAGACATTTTCTCTTGGATACACGTATGTGTGAAGATTTTACAGGAATTTACTGGTGCACCCCTCCCCCTTTTAAGAATGGTATTTTAATGTGAGGGTTTTTATGCCTAACAGTTCAAATAATTATTAACGATACATTATCAAGTATTTAAAGGTCTATTATTGCCTCTAATTTCTTAGTCTGACATTACATGTTTCCTAGCTTTCAGATGGGGATCGTTTGAGAAGGACAGCAGGTTGTCCTCTTGCTGACTCACTCATTGAACACTCTGTCCAGGGGTCTTTCCAAACACTACATGGGAAATGTGCAAGTGTTGCCCAAATGTGGATTTCTGTATGACAAATCTGAGTCCTTGGACGGTAAATGCAAAAGCCTCTTAGGCCTTAGTCATTGCCAGATGCTCCCAATGGACATTAACATGTGAGAACTGATGGAGATGCATGTTTCCTCCTGTTTTTCCTTACATATTTATCTATACATACAATGCATTCGGGAAAGTATTGAGACTACGTGACTTGTTACGATAAAGCCTTATTCTAAAATGGATTAAATCGTTTCCCCCCCCTCATCAATCTACACACAATAACCCATAATGACAAAGCAAAAACTGTTTTTTATTTTTTCCCCAAAAAATAAATAACAAATAACTGAAATATTACATTTACATAAGTATTCAAACCCTTTACTCAATACCTTTTTAAAGCCCCTTTGGCAGCGATTACAGCCTCGAGTCTTCTTGGGTATGACGTTACAAGCTTGGCACACCTGTATTTGGGGAGTTTCTCCCAATCCCTTCAATTCCTTCAGGCTATCTCATTTATAGAATGCAGGCCCAGTTAGACCGGAGACATATGTCTCACATGCACCACTAATGATAGAATGGAATGTGGCTGTTAAGTTCTCACCCTCTAGTAAAACCCATTTCCTCGACGTCCAAACTAGCTGCAGGAAGCTAGAGTGGACACCATAAAAACTCAGCCTTAGCAGGCCAGTCTTACTCTTAGTTTAATATATAATCTTTTACTATTAATATCAAACAAATAAGGTAAGTATGTCATTTTTCTATCACATTCCCCTCTCAATAAGCTAAGCTTCTTCTGGAAAAATAAAGGATACAAGCATTACATAATTATTGTTAAACATAAATTTAAACAAACAATGTACATATTTCTGGTGCCTGACATTTCATCCATAGTAAACAACCTTTCTTTGGGTTGCTGAGTTTTAAACCTTTCTTATCTAAACACTGTCAATCTGGAACAGAAAATGAAACATAAAAATTAAATCAAACACAAGCTTGATTACAGCAAATCGGACAGTCATCACACTGGCACCATACACAAAAGTAGGGGGTCAGCATGATAAAAATGTCCACCCCATTTAGAACGAACCCTTCCTACACCAGTGACAGACACTCTGGGCACTTTGTACACTTAGTAGGAACATGAGCTCCACATCTGGGTCCTTATGCTCAGAATTGGGGTCATCATCAGAGATGTAGTCAGGAATAGGTCAGGGAAATCGTTCAGTTTCCAAATCATAATTAAAACCCAATTAATTATCCAACCAAAATGTATAATGACATTGCTCATTGATATCACTCAAAATGAAAACCCCCAACTTAACAAACATCAACACTGGCAGAATGTACATTTATATTAACCGTACAATATATTAATCTCATAATTCTAGTATTAAGTTCCTCATCAGGGTTATAATTACAAATCAGTATCTCAATGCATTCTTAGCCTAAATAACTATCAATTTAGCAGTGTAGACCTCAATCAACCTGATAGCCCACAAAAACAATTTCAGACAAGTCTAAATCAATTACGGGTACAGTTGACCAACCCCCTCCCTTCTCTGGCACTCAATATTCTGGCATTTCTTAATTTTCCTTCTTCATATAGCTTCACAGTTCAAAATGGATGGCCCATGACAATGTCCCAATTTCAACCCCACCACAACTCATTATGTCTCGTCTATTTGCCAACCAGTATACCAGCAATATGAGAGAAGTTTTGGAATGGATCTCTCTCCATGCTCACTCTACGTGGACTTCTGTTGAACTCCAGAGAGAAAAAGGCAGTTGATGACTTCAACTGGATGCTGTTTTTAATTTTTATTTCAGTTTTATTTAACCAGGTAAGCCAGTTGAGAACAATTTCTCATTTACAACTGCGACCTGGCCAAGATAAAGCAAAGCAGTGCGACACGAACAACACAGAGTTACACATGGAATAAACAAACGTACAGTCAATAACACAATAGAAAAGTCTATATACAGTGTGTGCAAATGAAGTAAGATTAGGGAGGTAAGGCAATAAATAGGCCGTAGTGGCAAAATAATTTCAGTAGAGCAAATAAACACTGGAGTGATAGATGTGCAGAAGATGAATGTCGTATTCGTATACAACATTCATACATTTCGTATCCCAGGTCTACTGTAAGTTTCTTCAATCCATTTTTATCAAAATAATTCACGTGGTCAATTAAAACTCAGGAAAAAAAATCTCAAAACTCAATGTGTGTGTGCCACTTTAAGAAACCTAGGCACTAACCCAAATTCACAACTAGTAAGTTGTGTGTGCGTGCTGGTGTGTTTGTGTGTGTGTGTGTGGTAAGCCATATGACAAAAAAAATAAATGGCCAGGCCTTTATTTAATTTGGTAGTTTACGGCCTAATCTTGGTACCTTTATACCTGTAAAACTGCTGAATTCCACTAACTCCTCTCCCAAGACCATAGCCTCAGGAAACATTTCAAAGAGAGAAAGAATTACTAACCCCATCCTCTTGGAAGAGGTAAGAATGTAATTTTTCTATCACACTAGTCTCCAAGTACCTGCCGCTGAAAAACGTCCCCACAGCATGATGCTGCCACCACCATGCTTCACCGTATGGATGGTGCAAGGTTTCCTCCAGATGTGACACTTGGCATTCAGGCCAAAGAGCTCAATCTTCGTTTCATCAAAGCAGAGCATCTCGTTTCTCATGGTCTGAGAGTCTTTAGGTGCCTTTTGGCAAACTCCAAGCGGGCTGTCATGTGTCTTTTACTGAGGAGTGGCTTCCGTCTGGCCACGCAACCATAAAGGCCTGATTGGTGGAGTTCTGCAGAGATGGTTGTCCTTCTATAAGGTTCTTGCATTTCCACAGAGGAACTCTATAGCTCTGTCAGAGTGACCATCAGGTTCATGGTCACATCCCTGACCAAGGCCCTTCTCCCCCGATTGCTCAGTTTGGCTGGGTGGCCAGTTCTAGGAAGAGTCTTTGTGGTTCCAAACTTCTTCCATTTAAGAATGATGGAGGCCACTGTGTTCTTGGGGAACTTCAATGCTGCAGACAGTTTGTTGGTACCCTTCCCCAGATCTGTGCTTCGACACAATCCTGTCTCGGAGCTTTACAAAAAATTCCTTCGAACACATGGCTTGGTTTTTGCTCTGACATGCACTGTCAACCGTGGGACCTTATATAGACAGGTGTGTGCCTTTCCAAATTATGTCCATTTCAATTGAATTTACCACAACTGGACTCCAATAAAGTTGAGCTCAATTTCAAGTCTCATAGCAAAAGGTCTGAATACTTATGTAAATAAGGCATTTCTGTTTTCTAAAAAGCTGTTTTTGCTTTGTCATTATGGGGTATTGTGTGTAGATTGCTGAGGATTTGTATTTTTTAATACATTTTAGAATAAGGCTGTAACGTTTACAAAATGTGGAAAACGTCAAGAGGTCTGTAAACTTTCCAAAGGCACTGTAGCCTCAGATTGGACAATGCCATTGTCGTAGTAATAGGACATTCGCCCTTCTCTCTCTGAGCCACCACTAGAGTCACAATACTTGTAGCAATTTAAAAAAAAACATTTTTGACATCGTCTGTCTGCTCCTATATAACACTATTCAGATGGACTCCAGCTTGGAGCCTGCACAGAGGAGGACTATCCAATACATGTTCTCAAAACAAAAAGGATTTCTCAAATGGGCCATACAAATGTATTTCTTTTTTTACATTAGGTTGGCCCGGTGTTCATGCTCCAGGACAAAACGACATAATGAAACGTGATTCTTACATCTGCTGTAGAGGTTCTGAAAAAAAAAAAAAAGACATACAGAAGGAAGACTGAGCTGTTTCTCACACAGCTGTTATCACTAAAAGATTTAGCTGTCATCAGAATATAATAAATTCATTAGGCAAAGTATTTAGTGGACTGAGAACACCTCATTCTTCAGTTGGCCCACCCTGTGTCTACTAGCAACTCGCCCAGACCGGACACGCGCGTGCGCCATCATACGCAAATATATTCCCCCCCCCACACCAAACGCGGTCACGACACGCAGGTTGAAATATCAAAACAAACTCTGAACCAATTATATTAATTTGGGGACAGGTCGAAAAGCATCAAACAGTTATGGCAATTTAGCTAGCTAGCTTGCTGTTGCTAGCTAATTTGTCCTGGGATATACATGTAAACGTGCATACCTGAAATGCACAAGGTCCTCTACTCCGACAATTAATTCACACATAAAACGGTCAACCAAATCGTTTCTAGTCATCTCTCCTCCTTCCAGGCTTTTTCTTATTTGAACTTTATATGGCGATTGGCATCTAACTTTCATAGGTGTATTACCACGACCGACCAACCTCAGTTCATCTTTCAATCACCCACGTGGGTATAACCAATGAGGAGATGGCACGTGGGTATCGGCTTCTATAAACCAATGAGGAGATGGGAGAGGCAGGACTTGCACCGCGTTCAGCGTCACAAATAGAACTGACTTCTATTTTAGCGCTTGGCAACGCAGACGCTCAATGGCGTGCACGAGCAGTGTGGTGCAATGATTGAACAACATGTATGTGTAAATTTATTTTGCAACGCTCACGCGCATGACCCGAGTGGTGTGGTCAGCATGTAACATTGAGCAATTTATTACCATGCTTTCCAAAACAACTGTCTCATTGTATTTTACAGTTACAGACTTATTGCAACTCTCTCATTTAAAATGTTGCTGATTTTACATGATCTTCTTACGGGCCTTAGTCGGAGTTAGCTGTAAAAGCAATCATGCACACAAAGTCCCCTGGCAACAACACTCTCTAACCTCTCAATGGCCACCAACACATCACAAGTGCCAATGAACAATTCTTCTTCCTGTGATTCCATCTCCCCCTCTCTGCATCAGAACAAGCTGATCCCAACCATCTTCAGTTTCATCTTTGTCTTTGGTTTTGTGGGCAATGTCTTGGTGGTGTTCGTGTTGTGTCAAAAGTCCAACCGTAAAACAGTGGCCAACACCTACATTGTAAACTTGGCCCTCTCAGATCTGTTGTTCCTGATCAGCCTGCCTTTCTGGGCAGTCTACTACTCCGTTGACTACAACTGGGTGTTTGGTGGGCTGATGTGTAAGCTGTGTGGCAGCCTCCTCTCTCTGAACGTCTACGCCAGCATTTACTTCATCACCTGTATGAGTGTGGACCTCTACAGAGCCATTGTCTATCCCCTCCAGTCTCAGTGCAGCAGGAACCTGTGTTGGGCACGAGTGGTCAGCTGTGTGATCTGGACCATTGCTGGCCTCATGACCATCCCTACAATGGCCTTCAGAGACACCTACCACCTGGAGGACCTGGGGGTCACGGCATGTGCCCTCAGATATCCACCTACCCAGACAAACTGGTTCCCTGGCCTGGCCCTGACAAAGAACATCCTGGCCTTCTTGGTGCCCTTCACAGTCATCACCAGCTATTACTGCTGCATTGGGAAGCATCTCCTGGGGGCACAGCCCAGCCTGGAAAAGAGCTCCAGCAACCTGGACCGTGTGATGAAGATGGTAGTGGCTGTGGTGCTGGTCTTCTTAGTCTGCTGGTTCCCCTTCCACTTTCTGACCTTCATGGACGTCCTGAGCACCCTGGGGGTGATGCACAGCTGTTGGGTGCGCCAGGCCATCATCACCCTGATGCCCTTCACCCTCTGCCTGGGCTTCTTCAACAGCGCCATCAACCCTGTACTCTATTGCTTTGTGGGGATCCACTTTCGGGAGCAGCTGTGGCGGCTGTACGAGGAGAAGGCTCCCAGGCTGTGTCAGAAGAGAGACTCCATCAGGACCAGGCTTAGCTCCTTCTCCAGGAACATCAAAGATACAGGGCAACTGGAGACTCTGGGAAAACACAGTAGGGACCGTAGTGAATCACCTGGCAGGACTATGAGAGGACTGCTGTCAGATGTGTAGCAGTTGAACCCAGACATCCAGGATCACCCCCAGGCCTAGTCTCCAGGGGACGTTGACCCCCCCCCCCCTTGTCTACTCCTAATCAGAGACACCCTGTAGGCTGGACAGAGGGCATCTAAACATATATTTAAATGTCAATTTCAAATCCCATGTGACCATGAAGCTCATGTTAGGGTGAAGGGATATTTCAATACAATCTACAGTATATGTGCTGGATAAACTGGCCATGTTTTCTGAGATTCATAGGCCAGTGTGATATTAAGTGTGTGTGAAATATACAACTATGTGCTTTTGTCCTAGTTAAAAAAATGTGATGTATATGTTGTTTTATTGTATATACATAACAAAACTATATATGTAAATCAACATGGAGCCTTCTAAACGGCAAGAAAAGGTACATGCAAACATCTACTGTAAACTGTATAATTTGTCTATCTTGATGTCACGCCCTGGCCTTTGTATTCTTTGTTTTCTTTATTATTTTAGTTAGGTCAGGGTGTGACATGGGTAATGTTTGTGTTTTTGTTTTGTTTTGGGTGGTTATATGGAAAAGGGGGGTGTTGGGTTTAGAGTATGGGTTTGTGTTGAGTGAGTGTTTCTAGGTATGTCTATGGTTGAGTGAATGTTCTAGGTATGTCTATGGCTGCCTGAGTGGTTCTCAATTAGAGACAGATGTCTTTCATTTGTCTCTGATTGGGAGCCATATTTTAGGCGGTCATAGGCATCAGGTTTTTGTCGGGTCATTGTCTAGGTCTGTGTCTGTGTCTAGGTTGCATGTTTGCATTTCGTTCGGTTCTAGCTTCACGGTCGTCTATTTGTTGTTTTGCTTCGTTTGTTTTCTTCTAAATAAAGAGAAGATGTCTTTTTTACATGCTGCGCCTTGGTCCTCTCTCTCTCCCATGGTCAATCGTGACAGAATGACCCGACCATTCAGGACCAAGCAGCGTGAAAGGAGGGAGCCAGAGCCCGTTGTGCAGATACTGGAGGTGAGCAATGGGAAGGATATAGAGACTGTTAAGGATTTATTGAGGAGTTTGGAGGAGAGTGAAAAGAGGGAGCTGCTGTGTTGGTGCGTGAGGCACGACATCCACCCGACAGAGCGTGTGCGGGATGTGATGTTACCTGAGTCAGCTCTTCATGCTCGTCCTGAGTTGCGTGCTAACCGTCTGGGAATGACAGTTCCACGAACCAGGCCTCCTGTGTGCATTCCTAGTCCTACACCTCCTGTAACACCTTCCCGTCCCAGCCCGGTACCACCAGTTCCGGCACCACGCCCCAGGATTCCAGGGTGTGGGAAGGATACAGAAACTGTTAAGGATTTATTGAGGAGTTTGGAGGAGAGTGAAAAGAGGGAGCTGCTGTGTTGGTGCGTGAGGCACGACATCCACCCGACAGAGCGTGTGCGGGATGTGATGTTACCTGAGTCAGCTCTTCATGCTCGTCCTGAGTTGCGTGCTAACCGTCTGGGAATGACAGTTCCACGAACCAGGTCTCCTGTGTGCATTCCTAGTCCTACACCTCCTGTAACACCTTCCCGTCCCAGCCCGGTACCACCAGTTCCGGCACCACGCCCCAGGATTCCAGGGTGTGGGAAGGATACAGAAACTGTTAAGGATTTATTGAGGAGTTTGGAGGAGAGTGAGAAGAGGGAGCTGCTGTGTTGGTGCGTGAGGCACGACATCCACCCAACAGAGCGTGTGCGGGATGTGATGTTACCTGAGTCAGCTCTTCATGCTCGTCCTGAGTTGCGTGCTAACCGTCTGGGAATGACAGTTCCACGAACCAGGTCTCCTGTGTGCATTCCTAGTCCTACACCTCCTGTAACACCTTCCCGTCCCAGCCCGGTACCACCAGTTCCGGCACCACGCACGAGGCCTAATGTGCGTATCCAGGGTCCAGTATGCCCTGTTCCTTCTCCCCGCACTAGCCTTCAGGTGCATGTCCCCAGCCCGGTACCACCAGTTCCGGCACCACGCACCAGGCCTATAGTGCGCCTCAGCCGGCCAGAGCTGTCCGTCTACCCAGTGCCATCTGAGTCATCCGTCTACCCAGTGCCATCTGAGTCATCCGTCTACCCAGTGCCATCTGAGTCATCCGTCTACCCAGCGCCATCTGAGTCATCCGTCTACCCAGCGCCATCTGAGTCATCCGTCTACCCAGCGCCATCTGAGTCATCCGTCTACCCAGTGCCATCTGAGTCATCCGTCTACCCAGTGCCATCTGAGTCATCCGTCTACCCAGTGCCATCTGAGTCATCCGTCTACCCAGTGCCATCTGAGTCATCCGTCTACCCGGTGCCATCTGAGTCATCCGTCTACCCGGTGCCATCTGAGTCATCCGTCTACCCGGTGCCATCTGTGTCATCCGTCTACCCGGTGCCATCTGAGTCATCCGTCTACCCGGTGCCATCTGAGTCATCCGTCTACCCGGTGCCATCTGAGTCATCCGTCTACCCGGTGCCATCTGAGTCATCCGTCTACCCGGTGCCATCTGAGTCATCCGTCTACCCGGTGCCATCTGAGTCATCCGTCTACCCGGTGCCATGTGAGTCATCCGTCTACCCGGTGCCATGTGAGTCATCCGTCTACCCGGTGCCATGTGAGTCATCCGTCTACCCGGTGCCATGTGAGTCATCCGTCTACCCGGTGCCATGTGAGTCATCCGTCTACCCGGTGCCATGTGAGTCATCCGTCTACCCGGTGCCATGTGAGTCATCCGTCTACCCGGTGCCATGTGAGTCATCCGTCTACCCGGTGCCATGTGAGTCATCCGTCTACCCGGTGCCATGTGAGTCATCCGTCTACCCGGTGCCATGTGAGTCATCCGTCTACCCGGTGCCATGTGAGTCATCCGTCTACCCGGTGCCATGTGAGTCATCCGTCTACCCGGTGCCATGTGAGTCATCCGTCTACCCGGTGCCATGTGAGTCATCCGTCTACCCGGTGCCATGTGAGTCATCCGTCTACCCGGCGCCATGTGAGTCATCCGTCTACCCGGCGCCATGTGAGTCATCCGTCTACCCGGCGCCATGTGAGTCATCCGTCTACCCGGCGCCATGTGAGTCATCCGTCTACCCGGCGCCATGTGAGTCATCCGTCTACCCGGCGCCATGTGAGTCATCCGTCTACCCGGCGCCATGTGAGTCATCCGTCTACCCGGCGCCATGTGAGTCATCCGTCTACCCGGCGCCATGTGAGTCATCCGTCTACCCGGCGCCATGTGAGTCATCCGTCTACCCGGCGCCATGTGAGCCATCCGTCTACCCGGCGCCATCTGAGCCATCCGTCTACCCGGCGCCATCTGAGCCATCCGTCTACCCGGCGCCATCTGAGCCATCCGTCTACCCGGCGCCATCTGAGCCATCCGTCTACCCGGCGCCATCTGAGCCATCCGTCTACCCGGCGCCATCTGAGCCATCCGTCTACCCGGCGCCATCTGAGCCATCCGTCTGCCCGGCGCCATGTGAGTCATCCGTCTACCCGGCGCCATGTGAGTCATCCGTCTACCCGGCGCCATGTGAGTCATCCGTCTACCCGGCGCCATGTGAGTCATCCGTCTACCCGGCGCCATGTGAGTCATCCGTCTACCCGGCGCCATGTGAGTCATCCGTCTACCCGGCGCCATGTGAGTCATCCGTCTACCCGGCGCCATGTGAGTCATCCGTCTACCCGGCGCCATGTGAGCCATCCGTCTACCCGGCGCCATGTGAGTCATCCGTCTACCCGGTGCCATGTGAGTCATCCGTCTACCCGGTGCCATGTGAGTCATCCGTCTACCCGGTGCCATGTGAGTCATCCGTCTACCCGGTGCCATGTGAGTCATCCGTCTACCCGGTGCCATGTGAGTCATCCGTCTACCCGGCGCCATGTGAGTCATCCGTCTACCCGGCGCCATGTGAGTCATCCGTCTACCCGGCGCCATGTGAGTCATCCGTCTACCCGGCGCCATGTGAGTCATCCGTCTACCCGGCGCCATGTGAGTCATCCGTCTACCCGGCGCCATGTGAGTCATCCGTCTACCCGGCGCCATGTGAGTCATCCGTCTACCCGGCGCCATGTGAGTCATCCGTCTACCCGGCGCCATGTGAGTCATCCGTCTACCCGGCGCCATGTGAGCCATCCGTCTACCCGGCGCCATCTGAGCCATCCGTCTACCCGGCGCCATCTGAGCCATCCGTCTACCCGGCGCCATCTGAGCCATCCGTCTACCCGGCGCCATCTGAGCCATCCGTCTACCCGGCGCCATCTGAGCCATCCGTCTACCCGGCGCCATCTGAGCCATCCGTCTGCCCGGCGCCATGTGAGTCATCCGTCTACCCGGCGCCATGTGAGTCATCCGTCTACCCGGCGCCATGTGAGTCATCCGTCTACCCGGCGCCATGTGAGTCATCCGTCTACCCGGCGCCATGTGAGTCATCCGTCTACCCGGCGCCATGTGAGTCATCCGTCTACCCGGCGCCATGTGAGTCATCCGTCTACCCGGCGCCATGTGAGTCATCCGTCTACCCGGCGCCATGTGAGCCATCCGTCTACCCGGCGCCATCTGAGCCATCCGTCTACCCGGCGCCATCTGAGCCATCCGTCTGCCCGGCGCCTTCTGAGCCTTCTGTCTGTCCCGAGCCATTAGAGCCGTCCATCAGTCAGGAGCTGCCAGAGCCGCCAGCCAGTCAGGAGCTGCCAGAGCCGCCAGCCAGTCAGGAGCTGCCAGAGCCGCCAGCCAGTCAGGAGCTGCCAGAGACGCCAGCCAGTCAGGAGCTGCCAGAGCTGCCCTACAGTCATGAGCTGCCCTACAGTCATGAGCTGCCCTACAGTCATGAGCTGCCACCCAGTCATGAGCTGCCGGAGTCCCTACGCCCGGACCTGCCGGAGTCCCTACGCCCGGACCTGCCGGAGTCCCTACGCCCGGACCTGCCGGAGTCCCTACGCCCGGACCTGCCGGAGGCCCTACGCCCGGACCTGCCGGAGGCCCTACGCCCGGACCTGCCGGAGGCCCTACGCCCGGACCTGCCGGAGGCCCTACGCCCGGACCTGCCGGAGGCCCTACGCCCGGACCTGCCGGAGTCCCTACGCCCGGACCTGCCATGAGCAGCCAGAGTCGCCCGGACCAGCCATGAGCAGCCAGAGTCGCCCGGACCAGCCATGAGCAGCCAGAGTCGCCCGGACCAGCCATGAGCAGCCAGAGTCGCCCGGACCAGCCATGAGCAGCCAGAGTCGCCCGGACCAGCCATGAGCAGCCAGAGTCGCCCGCCAGCCATGAGCAGCCAGAGTCGCCCGCCAGCCATGAGCAGCCAGAGTCGCCCGCCAGCCATGAGCAGCCAGAGTCGCCCGCCAGCCATGAGCAGCCAGAGTCGCCCGCCAGCCATGAGCAGCCAGAGTCGCCCGCCAGCCATGAGCAGCCAGAGTCGCCCGCCAGCCATGAGCAGCCAGAGTCGCCCGCCAGCCATGAGCAGCCAGAGTCGCCCGCCAGCCATGAGCAGCCAGAGTCGCCCGCCAGCCATGAGCAGCCAGAGTCGCCCGCCAGCCATGAGCAGCCAGAGTCGCCCGCCAGCCATGAGCAGCCAGAGTCGCCCGCCAGCCATGAGCAGCCAGAGTCGCCCGCCAGCCATGAGCAGCCAGAGTCGCCCGCCAGCCATGAGCAGCCAGAGTCGCCCGCCAGCCATGAGCAGCCAGAGTCGCCCGCCAGCCATGAGCAGCCAGAGTCGCCCGCCAGCCATGAGCAGCCAGAGTCGCCCGCCAGCCATGAGCAGCCAGAGTCGCCCGCCAGCCATGAGCAGCCAGAGTCGCCCGCCAGCCATGAGCAGCCAGAGTCGCCCGCCAGCCATGAGCAGCCAGAGTCGCCCGCCAGCCATGAGCAGCCAGAGTCGCCCGCCAGCCATGAGCAGCCAGAGTCGCCCGCCAGCCATGAGCAGCCAGAGTCGCCCGCCAGCCATGAGCAGCCAGAGTCGCCCGCCAGCCATGAGCAGCCAGAGTCGCCCGCCAGCCATGAGCAGCCAGAGTCGCCCGCCAGCCATGAGCAGCCAGAGTCGCCCGCCAGCCATGAGCAGCCAGAGTCGCCCGCCAGCCATGAGCAGCCGGATCCGTCAGCCAACCATGAGTCATCCATCCAGGATCCGTACCTCAGTCCGGAGCTGCCGTCCCTCAGTCCGGAGCTGCCGTCCCTCAGTCCGGAGCTGCCGTCCCTCAGTCCGGAGCTGCCGTCCCTCAGTCCGGAGCTGCCGTCCCTCAGTCCGGAGCTGCCGTCCCTCAGTCCGGAGCTGCCGTCCCTCAGTCCGGAGCTGCCGTCCCTCAGTCCGGAGCTGCCGTCCCTCAGTCCGGAGCTGCCGTCCCTCAGTCCGGAGCTGCCGTCCCTCAGTCCGGAGCTGCCGTCCCTCAGTCCGGAGCTGCCGTCCCTCAGTCCGGAGCTGCCGTCCCTCAGTCCGGAGCTGCCGTCCCTCAGTCCGGAGCTGCCGTCCCTCAGTCCGGAGCTGCCGTCCCTCAGTCCGGAGCTGCCGTCCCTCAGTCCGGAGCTGCCGTCCCTCAGTCCGGAGCTGCCGTCCCTCAGTCCGGAGCTGCCGTCCCTCAGTCCGGAGCTGCCCCTTATCCTGGTGCTGCCCCTTATCCTGGTGCTGCCCCTTATCCTGGTGCTGCCCCTTATCCTGGTGCTGCCCTTTAGTCCGGTGCTGCCCCTTAGTCCGGTGCTGCCCCTTAGTCCGGTGCTGTCCCTTAATCCAGTGGGGTTAAGGGGAAGGATGGCCATTGGGAGGAGGCTACGGAGGCGGGTAGTGACTATGGTGGGGTGGGGACCCCGACCAGTGCCGGAGCCGCCACCGTGGAAGGAAGCTCACCCAGACCCTCCCCTAGACTGTGTGCTGGTGCGCCCGGAGTTCGCACCTTAAGGGGGGGGTTATGTCACGCCCTGGCCTTTGTATTCTTTGTTTTATTTATTATTTTAGTTAGGTCAGGGTGTGACATGGGTAATGTTTGTGTTTTTGTTTTGTTTTGGGTGGTTATATGGAAAAGGGGGGTGTTGGGTTTAGAGTATGGGTTTGTGTTGAGTGAGTGTTTCTAGGTATGTCTATGGTTGAGTGAATGTTCTAGGTATGTCTATGGCTGCCTGAGTGGTTCTCAATTAGAGACAGATGTCTTTCATTTGTCTCTGATTGGGAGCCATATTTTAGGCGGTCATAGGCATCAGGTTTTTGTCGGGTCATTGTCTAGGTCTGTGTCTGTGTCTAGGTTGCATGTTTGCATTTCGTTCGGTTCTAGCTTCACGGTCGTCTATTTGTTGTTTTGCTTCGTTTGTTTTCTCCTAAATAAAGAGAAGATGTCTTTTTTACATGCTGCGCCTTGGTCCTCTCTCTCTCCCATGGTCAATCGTGACACTTGAACCATAATTAACATTATATTGTGTCAAATGTATAACCCTTATCTGGATACGCTATGAGTTATGTCTTCCAGACACTCTTCATTTGAATATCATAGGGCTGTGACGATTATATAATTATGTGTAACAATGAATTATCATGCAAATGATCATGATTCTTGTCATAAAACATTTTTTGGGACCTTGTTATGTATCATAACGCATCTTTGAAAAAAATATTATAACACAGCTTTGGTGACCCCTGTCTCAAAAACGAATGGTTTTGACCACTCTGAACTTTTGGTAGGAAACTTTTCCTCTTCATGTAAAAATTGAAAACTTCTATTGTGTAAACTATATCTACTTGAAAATGAAGTTGCATCCCCTCACCCTCCCCCTCTGAAAATGAATGATTTTTCTTTTTTCTTTCACAGTTATTGTCCATAAATGTCAGTTACATGATTATACAGTGATTGTGCCAGCCCTAATAAGAATACAATGATTCATAATGATATAACTGTCTGGCTGTCTTCTTGGTGTGAAAACGAAACCCCCGTTCAATTATTTAAAGCCATGCTCAAGTTGAACAAACATGGGAAAGCCAGGGACTAGAGTTTGTATCACAGTGTAGCAATTTTAACATGCATTTCATTGTTTTTCCATACAATCAAAACTAACCGATTTTTTTTCCCCCCTGAAATTTGTTTTTGCAACCATCATAGAGACATCGAAGACACTGAGTAACAAGCATTGATATAGGCTCTGTTTTACTGCCACTCTGTGGCTGGGTTTGAGAAGCGCAGATGCAACAGAATTGTCTTTGATGATAATTACATAGTTTTTGCTTCAAATTGTTATTTTAGTTATTAAAACTCATCCAGACCCATCATATTATCAGCTAATATGAACACTATATGAAGATTACAATAAACAGAAAAGTTCAATGCAAATTAAGGTGACATGTAGGCCTAAATACTCATACTTCAATACTGTTTCCTGCAGTCACATAACCTTAAAGGGATAGTTCACTCAAATTACAAAATGCGATCCATACTTTGGTTTAGTTTCCCTGGCAGTATCTGTCAAGGGACAGATATTAGCATTTTTTGTGAATCAGGTCCAAATTATCTGAAAGTATCTAAAATTGATTGTAAAGCTCAAAGTCACAGTAGATGATTTGAACATGATGTGTAAAAAATGATAATATCGGTCCCATGACTTGATTGGGATTGGTGCCACAATGCTAACAATTGGCAGGGAAACTAAACCAAAGCATGGACTGCTGTCATACTTTGTCCATTGACTGCTTACAGAGCAAGGAAACCAATATGTAATTTGGGTGAAGTATTTATTTTAATATGCAAACAGGCTGTGTGATCTTTTCTTTCCTCTCAGGAAATGATATGATTTCCTGTAGATGCTACCGTACCATAAATACTACCATTCTGAATGTGTGTCAGTGCTATTCAAAGACATGTCAAGCTTCAGTATCATAGAGCATGTTTCTGTTTACCACGGGGCTATCAGCAAAGCAACTACTGAGAGGATCCTGGGTGCAGTGGGGAGAGATGGGAGTTATCTACTCCGAGACAGTGAGAGTTTACCCAACACCTACTGCCTATGTGTTCTGTGAGTACCTCAACAGTATTGTTGATCCATTGTATGTTTTTGACCTAACATCATGTGACCACAAATATTTTAAACATGTAGGTTTAGTTATTGCCATTTTGATTGACTTATACTATGAATTCACATTTTCATCAATGCCGTTCTGATGGAAACGTACTTAGAATAATAATTTCTCAGCAAGGCGGTGGATAACAATGCTACAGAATGAATCATCAGATGGATGATATGACATGCATGACACAAACCTGTGTTTCCATCTTTCTGATTCATGCTCATACAGACTGCTTGTTCCATTTCATTTAACTCCAATTTACACAGACTATAGAATACCATAAATACTGGACTGTAATTTACAGTACGATTAAACAAAAAATAACTCTGCATTGAAATGCTGTAATCATATTTTTCTGCTATTTTCACGAAAAGATGCAAAGACATTGTCTACACCTACAGAGTGTTCCAAATCAATGAGGGGTCCTGGACAGTTCAGGTGAGTAAAGAGAAGAAACAGTAATGTTATCAATATCCATTGGTTAATAGTAGATTGCTGCATGGACACACATGATTTGCTACAATATACTGCACATTCACGCACATTTTCTTACATTCTAATTATAGAAAGCACATCCCTTAAGAGGTATGGCCTCAAAACACTAGATACAAAATCATAAAATGGTATTGTATTATTGATATTTAGTAGACCAACCAACCAGGAAAAAGTGCTTGCTTTTAATTTATTTTTACTTGTTACAGGCTCTCATACATGCTAGATCAAACAATGATGGAATGATAAACAAAGTTAGGCCAGATGCTTATGGCCGGTCTACACCTAACGATTAGTTTTTTTAAATACAGTACCAGTCAAAAGTTTGGACACACCTACTCATTCAAGGGTTTTCCTTTATTTGTACTATTTTCTACATTGTAGAATAATAGTGAAGACATCAAAACTATGAAATAACACATATGGAATCATATAGTAACCAAAAAAGTGTGCCAAAGAATGCCAAGTGTGTGCAAAGCTGTCATCAAGGCAAAGGGCTGCAACTTTGAAGAATCTCAAATATAAAATATATTTTGATTTGTTTAAAAATGTTTTGGTTACTACATGATTCCATATGTGTTATTTCATAGTTTTGATGTCTTCACTATTATTCTACAATGTAGAAAACTGTAAAAATAAAGAAAAACCATTGAATGAGTACTGTAGGTATGTCCAAACTTTTGACTGGTACTGTATGAGCAAAAAATATTACATTTGATTTAGAATGGAAAGCCAGACAAAATTAAACGGGCCTATTTATATAATGAATATGATTTCGGAGGGCAGACATGATTAAATATTAAAGCATTAGACCTCTCTCTAAAGGCTTCAGTCATACAAAAGTTATACTTAAAACCAAACTGGTGCTCTAGCAGATTAGTAAGAGTGTCTCACCCCATGTTCAAGAATGGCCTTTGCCCTTCGAGTGGCACAGTGGGTTAAGACACTGCAACTCAGTGCAGTACCTGGTTCGAACAATTGGCCCAGCGTCACCCGGGTTTGGCCGTCATTGTAAATAAGAATTTGTTCTTAACTGACTTGCCTAGTTAAATATATGTATAGTTTTTATTACAGCCTCTCACTTTCAGTTATTTGAAAATGAAATAATCTCCAAAATATCACTATTTTTAAAACAAGCCATGGAAAGTTGTTTGCAATTTCAGTTTAATCCACCAGAAAAGACAGAAGAAATATTACAACAAATATTATGGTTAAACTCAAATATACAAATTGATTAAAAAAAAACTGTACAGATGAAAAATGTTCAGGCCTACTGTACATCTTACTGTAGAAAGTATTGTTGAAAAAAAGTCTAGGTTGGAACTATTGCTATTACAATAAAATAAATTCATTTTATTTTGAACTGGAATAAACTGATTAATCACATCACACAGATGTAGACCAGAAAAAAAACACACACACACACACACACACACACACACACACACACACACACACACACACACACACACACACACACACACACACACACACACACACACACACACACACACACACACACACACACACACACACACACAGTCCTAATGAGAGGTGCGTGTGGCTGGTTTAAAGTTATCAACAAGTATGTCTATTCTGGGCTCAGTTTTTGACAGTGCAACCCTGTTTCTGTACTTGTTTTTTAAGTACGACAGATTTGAGAACTCTGACTCGCATAGGTTTGTGATGCCAAACTGGATCAGAACATCTACTGCTTTCTCAGTCATGCAGGAGACAGCTTCCTGCTGTAGATGAGCAACCCAGAATTGTGAGTGTTTGCCTCAAAAAGCGTCTTGCTTGAATCAGTGTATTCCAGAATAAAAATGATTGCTTGTATTTTACTTGTTTTTAACTTGTTTTTAACAGTAATTTCTACAGTAAGATGTACAGTAGGCCTGATAATGGTATATCTTCATCTGTACTGTTATTTAGGGCTGCACTATCAGTACAGTAGCTAACTTGCTTTGGCTAACGTTAACTAGCTATTAGCTAATGTTTGAAAGAAAAAATCACATCTAGTACTATGAGCGATAGTACTCCCTTATTTCTGACAATAATGCCTTGCTAGTTGACTTACTTTTCTACTGTCGAATCACTGTTTTCTGAATCATTGTGCCCTGTTCGAATTAACTCCCTGGGTTTACCGTCATGCTGTGGATGTTTGGTCAGGATGTGTCATTTTAATTTGTTAGTTTTGGGAGACTCATTCCTAAGCACTTCCCTGCACCAAACACATTGTGGGCACTCATTATTTCTCAAAGTTTGTATGAAACCAAGAGAGATAAAATCAAATATCGCTGTATGAGTTCAGTCAGAACTGGTGGCTAGGTTAGTGATGGCAGGTGAGTGAGTGGCTGACAGCGCATCATCTGCTGCTGAACGACAGCGCTTCGGAGTGTGGGTTGTCGAGTGATTTTCAATAAAACTGCAGAAAAAATATGAGGTAAAACGCGAAGCACACGGGCATCTCCCTCCCACTTGCGCAGTTGCCAAAATGAGCTCAGATATGGCTGCTAAGCAGGTCTGCGACCCACTTTGCCATACAGATTGCAAAATAGTTGGGAAGAGATTTTTGATGTACCGATTCCATGGCACATGCAATGAACTGATACAGAAAATGACGCGCTCTTCAAAACGTCGTTTTTCAATTTAAATGATACAAAATTCTTGCAATCAATAGAATGATATATATATCAGTTTATATATCAGTTTTTCACAATTCTTTCATCACATTCCCATTGGGTCAGAAGTTTACATACACTCATTTAGTATTTGGTAGCATTGCCTTTAAATTGTTTAACTTGGGTCAAACGTTTCGGGTAGCCTTCAACAAGCTTCTAACAATAAATTGGGTGAATTTTGGCCCATTCCTCCTGACAGAGCTGGTGTAACTGAGTCAGGCTTGTAGGCCTCTTTGCTCACACATGCCTTTTCAGTTCTGCCCACAAATTTTCTATGGGATTGAGGTCAGGGCTTTGTGATGGCCACTCCAATACCTTGACTTTGTTGTCCTTAAGCCATTTTTCCACAACTTTGGAAGTATGCTTCGGTTCATTGTCAATTTGGAAGACCCATTTGCGACCAAGCTTTAACTTCCTGACTGATGTCTTGAGATGTTGCTTCAATATATCCACATCATTTCCCTTCTTCATGCTGCCATCTATTTTGTGAAGTGCACCAGTCCCTCCTGCAGCAAAACAACATGATGATGCCACCCCCATGCTTTGCGGTTGGGATGGTGTACTTTGGCTTGCAAGCCTCCCCCTTTTCCCTCCAAACATAACAATGGTCATTATGGCCAAACAGTTCTATTTTTGTTTCATCAGACCAGAGGACATTTCTCGAAAAAGTATGATCTTTGTCCCATGTGCAGTTGCAAACCGTAGTCTGGCTTTTTTTATGGTGATTTTGGAGCAGTGGCTTCTTCCTTGCTGAGCGGCCTTTCAGGTTACGTCGATATAGGACTCGTTTTACTGTGGATGTAGATAATAATAATAGATAATAATAATAATAGATAATAATTTTGTACCTGTTTCCTCCAGCATCTTCACAAAGTCCTTTGCTGTTGTTCTGGGATTGATTTGCACTTTTTACACCAAAGTACTTTCATCTCTTGGAGACAGAATGCGTCTCATTCCTGAGCAGTATGACGGCTGCGTGGTCCCATGGTGTTTATACTTGTGTACTATTGTGTGTACAGATGAACGTGATACCTTCAGTTGTTTGGAAATTGCTCCCAAGGATGAACCAGATTTGTGGAGGTCTACCATTTTTTTCTGAGGTCTTGGCTGATTTCTTTTGATTTTCCCATGATGTCAAGCAAAGAGACACTGAGTTAGAAGGTAGGCCTTGAAATACATCCACAGGTACACCTCCAATTGACTCAAATTATGTCAATTAGCCTATGAGAAGCTTCTAAAGCCAGGACATAATTTTCTGTAATTTTACAAGCTGTTTAAAGGCACAGTCAACTTAGAGTGTATGTAAACTTCTGACCCACTGGAATTGTGATACAGTGAATTATAAGTGAAATAATCTGTAGTCTGTAAACAATTGTTGGAAAAATGACTTGTGTCACGCACAAAGTAGATGTCCTAACCAACTTGCCAAAACTATAGTTTGTTAACAAGAAATTTGTGGAGTAGTTGAAAAACAAGTTTTAATGACTCCAACCTAAGTCTATGTAAACTTCCGACTTCAACTGTATATGACAGGTGTGTGCCTTTTCAAATCATGTTCAATCTACTGAATTTACCACAGGTGGACTCCAAGTTGTAGAAACATCTCAAGGATGATCAATGGAAACAGGATGCACCAGAGCTCAATTTCAAGTCTCATAGCAAAGGGTCTGAATACTTATGTTAATAAAGTATTCCTGTTTTTTATTTTTAATACATTTGCAAACATTTAAAAAAAACGTTTTTTGACTTTGTCATTATAGGGCATTGTGTGTAGATTGAGAATTTGTTTTATTTAATCAATTTTAGAATAAGCCTGTAACGTAACAAAATGTGGAAAAAGTTAATGGGTCAGAATACTTTACGAATGCGATGTAGGTTCAGAACTTTTGTGAAACTTTACAGCACAGTTGAAAATATATGACAAATAGAAATATAAACTGAATGGTCTTCGGAGATAGATGGGAGGGGTTGAGGGTAGTTGAAGGATGGGACTAAAAACAAACAAAAGATAACTAATGTAAACTATATTGTGTCCGTAAAATGTATATAGTATGTATAAGCTGGAAGTTGAAGACACTGCCCTGAGTAGGGTGCTGTCTTTCAGATTGGATGTTAAACGGGCGTCCTGACTCTCTGAGGTCATTAAAGATCCCATGGCACTTATTCTAAGAGTATGTGTGTTAACACCCCGGTGTCCTGGCTAAATTCCCAATCTGGCCCTCATACCATCATGGTCACCTAATTATCTCCAGTTTACAATTGGTGCTTTCATCACCCTCATCTCCCCTGTAACTATTCCCCAGATTGTTACTGTAAATGAGAACAATGAGAGCAGTGACATACCTGTTAATATAACGGAAAAATAAATTGTTGTTTGATCTAGCATGGATGACAGCATATAGCAGCAAACAAAAAAAGCAAGAACTTTTTCCAGGTTGGCTGGTCTACTAATTACCTTATAGTTATTTTGGAAATAGGAAACTCTATCCTGACTTGACCTGAATGAACAGATAAGGCGTTTCTGTATTTCAGACAAACCCTGGAGTACAGACACGATTATTCAGGAAGATAAGGAATTTGATAGCTGCCTTTGGTAATCCAAACCAGGGCCTGGAGATGCCCCTCTATCCAGTTGAAAACCAACACACTGACCTGCAGTACCCATGAGATGATGGCTCCTCTTCAAAGATACAAACATTGACAACAATATATTTAAAGAACTGTGAAATGATTCAAATTAAATAATTTGAATATTTATTTTTTGTTTTTGTATTCTGTTTAAATCACGTTGTTTGATTAACTATTTTTTGCATTATGTCCAGTTCCATTTAAACCAGTGGTACTCATATTTCATGATACAATGAAATAAACATCAAAACATACGGACAAAGAATTTGCACATTTATTTATTAAAAGTCAAACCTTCAAAGTACCTTGTTTTGAACATGAACTTTCCACACCCAATATATTAATTTCTTATTATTTACACCCTCTTCCTGGAGCACTTGCAGAAAATACATGCCTCTTGGTCAAAGCCCAGAGTAGAAAATGCAGTCAAGCAATAGTGTTTTCATACCATCAGTCTACATAGTATACCGTATATCACAAATGTATCTTGGTAATCTCATCATCTTCACTTTCAGACTCGACTAAGACAGTATCCCGACTAAGACAGTATCCCGACTAAGACAGTATCATCAATTTGACCACCAATGGGCAGAGAATTATCAATTATAGGGAGTACTATCAATTAATTTACCCAAAATATGTTATATAGTATATCATATAGCCTACGTTTTATACAATTGTTTTTTTTGCAATACAACCCAATGAGAATTAAAGTAAAAAACAACAGATAAGGTTGCACAGAATAATATATTGATGAACTTCACAGTATTAAAGGGAATATCAGAATATAGGGTGTTTGGCTTCGTCCAACAGCACGTCATGCTTTTGGTTCAGACTTTTCCACAGTGCTAAATGTTTCATTTCCGTATGAGAAGCTTAGAAAACAAATGTCAAAACACAAACCATACACATCCCAATTACAAAATTACTTGACAACAGTACAACCAAATTGTGTGTGTGGGTAATGCTTGAGGGTGGATGGCTGGACAACATTTTACTTTTTAAACCCCCCCTTTTTCAGTTCCAAACATGTCATACTCTGATCAAAATAAATTAAATAATTAAAATTAATTCCCAGACTTGAAAGTCAGTCTTATGAAATAAGGTTTCTTAGATCTTTCAAAGGACTGAATAAACTATTGCTTTACTAAGGCTTGTTTAATTGGGGCTGCATTGAAAATGTTTTAGCTGTTGTGAAGATGGGGTAGCGGATGTCGAAATTCCTCAGATAATTTCTGTGGAATACTAGATAGAGGCATATAGCACTACTTCCAATCTTTTCACAGAGGAATAGGAATGACTAATACTGTAACACAATGTGACTTTGCAGTAAATTAAGCACAGAAAAAAATAAATGTGTAAATATTGAAACACTGTTTCCAATTCGTTTTATTTGTGGGAAACAGCTACTCTCTGTGTGCATTTCTTTTTGAAAAATCCTCCATATCCACTATATTCGACCTGTAACTGGTACACACTTAGGCTCTTGTAAGCCACGTAATGTGAATTTGTCCTCTTCTCTTGCTGCTTTTCAGCCTATTATGATTTCCTGCTCCTGATGTAAAGTCTATATTTCTATCCACTTGGTAAACTTGAAGTGTGCCTTGTCCTACATGTATGGATTTTTTTTTTTACAAGCTTATCACCTTTTCTTTTTACCATGCAAACCACTGATTGTTACTAATTCATGACGTTTGGGTTTCTCAGTGGCAGCAGAGACTTATCTTCGATACTGTCTGGCTATTTTTATTTTACGTTTATTTAACCAACTGACTTGCTAGCTCAGATATTTCTATTACTGGGACACTCGGTCTATCTAAACAGGGTATGGTAAGGACAGCCTTGTAATGGCATCAGAATAATTAAGGTACAATGAATGTAATACCTGTGAATTACAATATGATGAGGTATTTGCAGCATTTACACTATGATTTAGCATTTTGTATAGGCCACAATAGTCTGCCCTGCAAGCTCCACTCCATAAGGATTCTAGTCCAGTAGATCAATTATACAAATAATAACACTTTTCATGGTATGGAAAGATGTTTTTTGAATTGTCATCCTTCAACGTTTTTTTAAGAGCAGAAAGGCACAAGCTCCACCCAGATAATACATTATATTTTACAATAAGCAATTTGTAAAAAATAAAAATAAATTATAATAATGTCAACTATACTGTACAGGTTTTCAGCATGAATACTTTTTCCCGTTGCTCTGTGTAACTCCAGTGATCACTTCTATTGATAGGATTAACAATTAATAATCAGTAACAACACATCAAGTTAAGCACTTGTATCTCGCTAAAGCACTTGCTATATACAATTTAATGTGTCTAAACCCACACAATCTACTCCATTGTACCACCAGAACTTCAAATACGCAGGAAGCAGCAATCCCCGATGCCAGTGAGTCTCGTAGTCACAAAAGAAGACTGTACCTGTCACTACCATTTCTCAAAAGATCAGAGAGATATGTACTGTATAAACTGAAATGAGAGAAATTCACAACACTGTTATACATACAGTATGTATAAAGATGAATTATATGGTAATGAACTTGATATAGCGTATCATCTCAGATTCAGCATATCTAACAGTTTACAAAGTAGGTCAAATTACAGAAGCTAGCTAAATCACTCAAATGAAAGACAGTCAAGAGCTTCAAATGATCAACTCATTCTCAGAAAAAACTAAACAATCAAAACACAGGTGAAACAAAATACCATAATTTGTCACTTTTAAAGGCAGTTGTCTTTTTCTTATTTTATCGTCATCATTCTAGAAAAAAGGGTACAACAAATCATTGTAGGTCTAAAAACAGACTGTCTTTGGTGAAGGGGAACCCACGGCAGTAGTGAAGCAAGATGCCGCTGTTACCTCCTCCCGATTTCACTTTGCCTCATGAAGTGAATGTTGTTGGCACTGTCAGAGAGCTCCAGGTACTGCTCCACGGAGAGCACGAAGTAGCCATCGTAGCCGGGCACCTGTCCAGTGGAGAGCAGCTGCTGCCTCTCCCCCTCTGTCCAGAGCCTGGAGCCCTCCTCTCCTTCCTCCAGCCTCCTTTGCTCGATGACCCAGGCCTCCTCCACCGCCCTCTGCCGGGCCACCTCCAGCACATGCTCCCTCTCCTCTTCCTCTGTGGCACCGTAGCGGATGTTGAAGCACAGAGTCCCGTGCTGCATCTGGATGTCAGCGAAGCGCCTAGTCCTCCCACCCACCACTGTCGTCATCTGGGACACGGTCATGTTGATGCCGTTTTCCAGGACGCGACCCACTCCGGTGTGGCCGACCACTCCCAGGTCCCCCTCCAACAGGCCAGGTTTGATAAAGTAGTGAGTGTCCAGACCGCCCACCGTGAAGTGCAGGCCGGAGAGGTAGACCGCGTGGTTTAGGATTGCTGCCACACGTCGGCTGTCCTCGCTCGCCACCCCAATGATTTCGGTGGTGACGACATTATCTCTGATGGCAAACTTGACGCCCTTACCAAAGATGGAGGAGATGGCAGAGAAACGGGGCCTCCGGCCATGCCACGCCCCCAGCTGACCACTCACCTTACTCATAGGCAGCCGGTCCAGAGAGATGAAGTTCTTCAGGTGTTTCTGCAACTCACACTGGATACCCAACAGAACCTGACAGACAAACACACATGGGATGGTTATCTAATGATAATAAGGATTATGAGGAGGTTATGTAATATCTAAGGATCATACTAGAGATTAGGCTCTGTCTAGGCCTAGTCTAGGTTTAGCTCACCTTACTAGGGTCCCAGTCTTGTGTTTTGGTTTGAGTCCTCATCATTTCATAGGTTTGCTCCATGCTCTCCACCTCCGGCTTGGGGTAACCAGGGACAACGTTGTGGAGCTGGAACCCAAACAGTTGCAACCAACTGCTAATGTCTGGAGACAGAAGGTATTGAGGAGTCAATGACAGGGCATAGAATTTTAGATTTTGCCATGCAACACAATTGAGAGTCCTATTTTCTATAGTTTAAAGGTCTGTCTTCAGGAAGTAGACATATAGTTTACCTGTAGTGAACTTGGTGACATCCTGTAACTCTCCAACCGGGTAGTTGTTTTTGAAGGAGTAGAGGTTGAAAGGCTTGGGGTTGATGCTGAGCTCCATCCACAGGTTATGGTTGGGAGTGGTCCACCTCCCAGCCACCACATCATAGTCCCTCCTCCCCAGGTGGACCAGCTTGGTCAATGCGTCATATAGACCGCCCTGGAACCCGATGATCAGCTGAAAGGATGGGTTTGAGTCTTGGTAGATGTCTCCGTAAGGGGTGTAAAGCATCTCCTTGACGATGTGTCCTCGGCTACTGAAGATGGCCAGTGGCGTGCCAGAGTTATCACAGGCTACGTAGTACTCCTCCCCGCTGCTCAGCTCCATGGCGATGAGGTGTCCCTGCAGGTCGTAGTACAGGGAGGTGATCTCAGAGCTGGAGTGGTTGTACATGTGGGTCACCCTGGTGGGTTTGGTCAGGTCAGCATAGAAGAACTGCAGCTGCTGGCCGTCACTGGTCCTGCTGGCCACCCGCCTGCCCAGGCCGTCGTAGCGATAGTGAACACTCCTCTCTGACACTTTGTCAAAAGCTTTAGCAAGCAGCCCGTTGGAGTTGTAATCAAACATGACATTGCCCCGCAGGTGAAGAAAGCCATCTTCATCCATTTTGTACTGAATTTCTCCGAGTCGTGTTATACGGTCTCGTAAGTCGTAGCGCAGCGGCGTGAGTCTAGCACTGTTGCCATGACTCAGTAAATTAATGTTGCCATTGAGGTCGTAACTATAGCGCCACTGTGGCCTATCATTCACCGACACAGCCTGGAGCTGACTATCAGCATCATACTCGTATGAGTAGCGAGTGATGTTGTTATCCACACCAATTCTGATGTCACAGATAGTGATGCGGCCCATGTTGTCATACTGCACTGTCATCCAGTAGGCAATAGACTTCAGGATCTCGTACTGGACCTCAATCACTTGTCCGTTCGCATTAAATATCTTAGTGTGCTTCATGATGTGTGTAGTGATCACTTGATTGAGGTCATAGTTTATGACACTGAATTTCCCAAACTGTTCAATCCTTCCAGACACGTCAACATAACGGTAAAGGTCAATGGGAAGAGGAGTTTCATTGATCATGGCCTGCATGCTGGTGACCCGGAAGTTATTATAGCTGTAGTCAAATCTGGCATTCACCAGGCCCTCCACACTAAACCTATAGATCTGTCTCCCAACCAGAGGACCTGGGGGGAGAAGGATGAGGTAATTAAAGTTAGATTTCTCAACGTTTATAAGATGAAATCACAACTTCATCTTTAAAAAAAACCTCAGGCATAAATGAAACAATCTTTTATAATGAAGTACATTTGCATGACTCTAGCAGCTCTTCAAAGTTTGAAGACATACTTATTGTATCATCAATAGCAGAACAGAGATGCCCAGAAGACTAATACTAATCCAGTACCTCAAACAGTCTTGTTCACACCCATATGGATTGCACATTATAAAACAGAGACAAAGTATTTGTATGTCTGCCTAAACTAAACTAACGAACTAAAGCAGAATTAAAGACTTGTACATTTTAAATCACTTTTGTCCTTAGGATATGAAAATTGAATTGAGATGGTTACGTGATATCATGTGACTATCATGGAGGCTGCTGACCTGTGATGCTTGAAATTGCAGGGGTGTGATACATTCAAAGTGACTGAATGGCAGTTAATTAATGTGGGCTTATTCACTCTCCCATTCAGCTCTGTAAAGGCCTCTAACAACATATTCAATAGCTTCATTTGGGCTCAAACCAGCTGAGGAACTCAGAGCAAAAAGGCAGAGACCCCACTAAAAAGACTGCCTAGCCTACAGTATGATACTTAGTGTACTGTAGGTGTGAGAAAAGGATAGTTCATTTGACCTCTACACTACTGAAGTGATAAAGTGTGTAATAGACAGTGGTGTAAACTAAGTAAAACACTTTGAAGTACTACTTTAGCAGTATCTGTACTTTACTGCTTATATTTTTTACTTGACTTCATTGCATTTTTTATTAGATTACTTTTTACCCAATTGGTAGTTACAGTCTTGTCCCATCGCTGCAACTCCCAAACATTTTCCCTGACAACCAAAAGTACTCATTACATTTTGAATGCTCAGGCAGGACAGCAATATAGTCGAATTCACGCACCTCTATCAATATAACCCGTTGTAATCCCTACTGCCTCTGATCTGGTGGACTCACTAAACATATAAATACTGTGTTTGTAAATTATGTCTGAGTGTTGTGTGCCCTTGGCTGTCTGTAAAAAAATAAATAATACATTTTGGGGACGCCTAGTTTACTTAATATAAGGAATTTGATGTATGGCATTTACTTTTATGTTGTACTTTTACAGAAGTATCCTGCAGCCTATCTGACGTGTAATGCTCGTCCCGTTTAGTTTAACACCACAAGACAAGAACATGGCCAAAAAGAGTAGAACCAGCTAACCTGCTTTTACTCTATGATTTGACTATTAAATGTTTCTTTTGAAAAACAAATTATTAAAAAAGGAATAGTTTCATCATATTAAAACGAGAGTTCAGGTCACGTAACAGGGTTGACCTTAAAATGAGGGACAGATGTAAATGAATCACTAATCACATAAAATAAATAATCTTCAAAAGCAACAAAATAACTAGGGCTTTACAATGATGGTGAAATTTTGGGATTAAGTTGGTTAATGTCTTCCTAGAAGTGACAGTGTTGACAGAGAGAGATGTTGAAATGCTGAATTTTGGCCCTATTGCAAACCTTTATTCATATTTACTTTTCCATGTGGTCTATATTAAAAATGGCAGTTCATTTAATAGAACAGGCTTTTAAAATGCAATTTTCAAATATCAAAGGGACGCAAAAGGCACTCATTTCATGGAATGACCCAGCTACATTTTCTAGTAATATATCCAGGCTTATCATTGAGCCAGCCAAATCCACCGGCCAGGCTATATAATACATTCTTAAGTATTCTCATCCATGCTTTCGTCTACCATCATCCCTCTCTGCTGTCCCTGATTGCTTATTTGCTTCAAATCAGACTTATTGTGGCCCAGCCAGTGGAGGACCTGGGATACTATTAAGTACAGGTTCATGTCAATTCGTTAGGAGGAAATCGAGGTGTATCTGTGCATGGAGACCAGGAGAGACCAGCAGAGTATGGTGACCCCCAACAGCGAGGCATGCATGTCTCAAAAGGACAGAATACAAGTCTGTGAAGCTGAGGAAATTGCTCATCAGTGCACAGCAGCACTCCCAATCTCCAACTATCCAGAATGGGTTCTGATTTGGTGAAAATCAGTGTGCAATTCCATATTGGCTTTATAGGGATTTCAAACCCCAACAAAGTTTCGGAGTCGTCCATGGATTTAGGTTCCAAAAATAGATTTCAACTTAGCAGGATGAATAGGATATATACATTCTCATGGGTGAATTATTGGGGCCATACACCTGAGGATATATTTCAAGAGGTGCTAATAGTGTACTTCATGATGGTATGCTCAATCTCTCAAAGCAGACTTATATGTCAAACTTTAAGTCTTGTCTGACAAAGCATTATCAGAATTGCTTATAGTGATAAGAACTCACAATAAAGGATAATCCTCAGCTATGCCTAAAGGCCTCCTCATCTCATATAGCTTATTGTATTATACTCCTGCAGAGGCACAGCCATTTGTGGTTTCGTTTCTTACATTAACCTGTCATAATACATTCCATTATAAAAATCAATAAGCTACTTTATGGCATGCCATTCATTTTGAATCTATCTTATCTTCTTGTCAATATGTGAGGATTATTACTGAAGTTTAACCGGCTTGTCTTCGTTTGTAACGTTCTTCCCCATTAAGTTAGCTAGAAGGTTGGTCTGTATTGTGGTACCTGTCTGTCTGTAGCGGATGGTGCACATGAAGCCCTGGTTCATGAGGTGGATGGTCTTCACCCCCCCAGAGGCCTCTTCGTAGGTGTAGGTGACCAGGGTGGTGTCGTACAGGATCTCTGCCAGGCGGGACTGGCGTGTGTAGTGGTAGAGGATACGGCGGCCCGTGCCCAGGTACAGAGTCTGGAGCAGGCGGCCATCATGGCTGTAGTCCTGGATCACAGAGGCTCCGCTGCTGTCTGGTGGGCTGTAGGTGTTCCTGTAGTAACCCACTGACAGCATGGACTGCAGACTGTAACGCACCATACTGGGCATGGTCACAGCTATCAGGTAGTCCGTGTGGTCATACTCAAAGGTGTACCGCCGCTGGCTGTGCAACAGCAGCATGACCGACTGCAGAACACACAAACAGAAGTAGATTAATACTCTGAGCTACAGACTGCCACCTAATATACATACACAGAACAAACTAAAATCCTTATGCATTGGACTCTTTCTGCATCCATCACAACATGTCTAGCAAATTACTGAATACCTTCTCCAGGAAAGTGTAGCTCCATATCTTCCCATTGGTCCATGTTCTGGAAACCACCTTCCCGTTCTCATACTCCAGTTTCTCTGACCAGTTACCCCTCTGGATGCTGGTCACCAGGCCTGCTGGAGAATAGGTCACATTCACCTCATTGTACTTGCTGCTGGGAGACCAGACGATGGGACGACCCATCTGGTCATAGAGGATCCGCAGGGTGAACTTTCGGTGGTCATCATAGATCTTGCCCACTCGTGTGGCTTGGTTAAAGTCTATGGACAGCACATTTCTGTTGTGAGCCTGGGGTTGGTGAGAGACAAGAATGACACTTGAGTGAGTGGTACAGCCATTCCTCTGACTAATACTAGAGCTATTGACTATTTCTCCCAAAAGTTTGCTGTTTTATCTAGATAACAATGATGCAAATGTTTCAAAAACAAATCCACTGTGCCGATTTGAAATGGAGGCTTTTAAAGACTTCAGTGTGATGGTAAATTAGTGTTTCACCATCAATAGAGATTCAGACAGGCAGTAATGGAGCTGAATGTTCCCTCTCTGCCTCAGCTCAACTAGAAATGGTCCCTAAATGCTTTTATTTCATTTAATCCTAAATTGGAGGAGGAATAAGTCAAACATTCTACACCCTTTTCCCCCTCATTATCCTCCTCTCTCTGACAGAGTCATCATCGTCTTTCCCTCTCTATGTGCATGTTCAATGAAGTCTGGGTTACAATTGATTTCCCATTTTCACTGTCTGAATCTAAAAATATTCCACTAAAAAGTTCTAGGGATCCATAATATTTGAGCAAGTCATGTGTAAATGTGACTCGTTTCAGTAAACTATGCGTATGTTGCGCATCACTACTTCACAGGAGAGGCATTTGAATGTAAACTTTTTTGCTCAAAATGTGTTTTTTGGCAGAAATGCCTTCTGGAACATGTGAACTTTCATGTGCCTTAATAACAAACTTGCATGCCATCTGTAAATAGGAATAAAATAGTTAAATTTCGAGTTGGTTTAGCAACAGAAAAAGGCAGGAACCTTCCCGCTAGCCATGATTGGCTGAGATAATGGAAGAGCTGGACATGCCAAGAGATGAGTTTAGATTGGTCTGCCATGTAGCACGCTTCTGTCTATAACATAAGCTGCTCAGTATGTGTAGGTAATCCTTTCTAACACAGCTTTTTTTAAAGATATCACAAACAACTGAAAAAGTATTGCTAATGCTCTCCACTTTCTGGAGGACCGAGTTTTGAAATCAGTGGAATGTCCGGTGGAAGCAGAGTATGATAACTAAGAAGAGAACAGAAATTCTGGCGTTTGATTGCAAATATGCAGTCTCAAAGAGAACACACAAAAGGCTGTTGTATAAAACACCTGTCTCCGGGTTACATTTTAAAACAAAGGGCAACTCTGGCATCCATGACTTAGAGGGAGAAACGTTCATCCATGTATACGAGTAAGAGAGTCTAGCTAGCTACATTTTCAGATATTATACGTGTCAGAAAGTTGTTTTCATTGCAAGTTAAACTGTACTGTTAGCTAGCTAACGTTAGCTGGCTGGTTCACTAGCTAACGTTACATGTATGATCTGTGTAGTAACATTATTCGTATCTCAGAGCCATTTGCATTGCTAGTTATAGCCTAATGTTAGCTAGCTAGCTAATATTGAACCTAGTTGGTTAGTTTTATCTACCAGCAGATTCATGTAAGGTAGTAACATTATGAGTTGGGATTATGGTTCATTGTTAAGATAGCTACATTTATAAGCTACATTTATAAACAAGACTCCACTATGCAAGTAACTGTTTCACTGTACCATTTATACCTTCTGTATCTTGTGAATGTTACAAATAAACTTGATTTTATTTGATACAGTGTGCGTTTACCAGAGACGGTAATGTGAAGAACATTTACATTACATTTACATTTAAGTCATTTAGCAGACGCTCTTATCCAGAGCGACTTACAAATTGGTGCATTCACCTTATGACATCCAGTGGAACAGCCACTTTACAATAGTGCATCAGATCTTTTAAGGGGGGGGGGGGGGGGGGGGGGGCAGAAGGATTGCTTTATCCTAGGTATTCCTTGAAGAGGTGGGGTTTCAGGTGTCTCCGGAAGGTGGTGATTGACTCCGCTGTCCTGGCGTCGTGAGGGAGTTTGTTCCACCATTGGGGTGCCAGAGCAGCGAACAGTTTTGACTGGGCTGAGCGGGAAAGAACAACATGACCTGCACCTAAGTCAAATTATTATACAACGTTAGGCCAATGAGACAGTATCCAAGTTCTGAAATTCTCCAGTAGAATGCCCCGCTTTTATTTCACACTCAAAACCGTAAGGTATTTTCTGTAATAAACTCACAATTAACTTGTAAATAATGATCTTGTTGTGAGTTTATTTTCCTGTAATAATGAATACAAATGAGCTAAAGTTAAGACATTGTCAGCTATATGATATGGTCATTATTATTATTTGAACAAGATAGAAACATTGTTTAGAAAGTTGCTTCTAGTTGCTAGATTGACATATACTAAATTCATTTTTAAACAGATGGGTTTATTGGTGTTAAAATACCAGTTATGCGCCTCCCGGGTGGCGCAGGGGTCTAGAGCACTGCATCGCAGTGCTAACTGCGCCACCAGAGTCTCTGGGTTCGCCCCCAGGCTCTGTCGCAGCCGGCCGCGACCGGGAGGTCCGTGGGGCGACGCACAATTGGGCTAGCGTCGTCCGGGTAAGGGAGGGTTTGGCCGGTAGGGATTTCCTTGTCTCATCGCGCTCCAGCGACTCCTGTGGCGGGCTGGGCGCAGTGTGTGCTAACCAAGGGGGCCAGGTGCACGGTGTTTCCTCCGACACATTGGTGCGGCTGGCTTCCGGGTTGGAGGCGCGCTGTGTTAAAGAAGCAGTGCGGCTTGGTTGGGTTGTGCTTCGGAGGACGCATGACTTTCGACCTTCGTCTCTCCCGAGCCCGTACGGGAGTTGTAGCGATGAGACAAGATAGTAATTACTAGCGATTGGATACCACGAAAAATTGGGGAGAAAAGGGGATCAAAAAAAAAAAAAAAAAAAAAAAATACCAGTTAAGCTATTTTACACCCCTGTCGTTTTTGTGTTTATACTTTTTCATAATGACAAGTTTGATGTCGGATGACAATAGAATGTTGGGCTCCCACGGGGCGCAGCGGTCTAAGGCACTGCATCTCAGTGCAAGAGGCGTCACTACAGTCCCTGGTTTGAATCCAGGCTGAATCACATCCAACCGTTATTGGGAGTCCCATAGGGTGGCGCACAATTGGCCCGGCGTCGTCTGGGTTTGGCCATGGTATGCTGTCATTGTAAATAAGAATTTGTTCTTAACTTCTTGACGCTAGGGGTCAGATTATTATTATTTGTTTTTTAAAATAACGTTCCCAAGGTAAACGGACTATTTCTCAGGTCCAGATCGTAGAATATGCATATAATTTACAGATTAGGATAGAAAACACTCCAAAGTTTCCAAAACTGTCAAAATATTGTCTGTGAGTATAACAAACTGATTCTGCAGGCGAAAACCTGAGAAAATATAACCCGGAAGGGATATATATATATATTTTTAATCTGTGTTTCCTGGCCAGTCTTTCTTCCATTTAAAGGGGTATCAACCAGATTCCTTTTCCAATGGCTTCCTCAGGCTGTGACCAGGCTTTAGACATAGTTTTAGCCTTTTATTTTGAAAAATGAACGAGATTTTTCAAAAGTAGTCAGGTGTCCTCTGAATAGTTCCTGAGCCAGCTCTCCATTTTCCTTTTCTCTCTTATTGAATAGGTTACGGTCCGGTTGAAATATTATCGATTATGTTTGTTAAAAACAACCTGAGGATTGATTATAAAAAACATTTGACATGTTTCTACGACCATTACGGATACTTTTTGGAATTTTCGTCGAACGGAACGAGGCTGTAGTTTAACATAACGTGCAACCCAAATGGCGTTTTTTTTGTTATAAAAGTAATATAAAAGAACATTTGTTGTGTAAATGGGAGTCTCGTGAATGCAAACATCCGAAGATTATCAAAGGTAAGCGATACATTGTATTGCTTTTCGTGACCACGCTAACCAAGCTAATATTAGGCTAACTGTTCTAGCATTGATTGATACTCACAAAAGCTTAGATTGCTTTCGTTGCAAAGCATATTTTCGAAATCTGACACGATAGGTGGATTAACAACAAGCTAAGCTGTGTTTTGGTATATTTCACTTGTGATTGCATGATTATAAATATTTGTAGTAATATTTTTGAATTTGGCGCCCTGCAATTCAGCGGTTGTTTAGGGAAATGATCCCATAATCGGGATCTGTGCGCAGAAAGGTTAACTGACTTGCCTAAAAATGAATGATGTCACTTCGACAACTGTCTACAGACATAGTATAAACCAGCCTTTAGTCTTGAAATCTTTGGTTGTTTAGTACACTACCATACTCACTATGTTTAGCACATGGCCTCACATGTGAATCCTTAAAGAGATGGGTAGGGATAAGGCTTAAGAGGGTGTGAACAATATTGAATGGGTGTAAAGAAAGCCAGAGCTCTCCAGTATGTGTACCAAAACATTCATGGGCCATTTTCTCAAAAGTGTGGTTACAAGTTCATCAACTTTCAAAGCAGAATTACTTTCCCAATGTTCCTCAACTGTAGTATACGATATACAATTTTCTAGCTCTGAGTCGCTACTTTTATCCAATGTAAAAAACACTTTCAAATTTTGCTACATAAGACCAAATTGAGCCGGTCAGACACACATCTTCTATTTAACATGACCTACAGTGTTGGAAGAGTCAAACTCCCATAGGGCGACATTAGGTCTGTTGTAAGTATGCTGCCATATTGTACCATATGTAGACATTCCTCCCACACACACACAACATATGGTGAGGGGTATTGTGTTCACGCTGTCTGTTCTGCATCTTTCTCACCCTGAGCCTGCGTTCATAGGCCGTATAGTTCCCTTTAGCCTGGTCTCTTCTCTGCCTCCACTCGATGACGCTGTGAGCATGCTCGCCTGGCAGGGTGATGTTACACTTGCCCACCGTGGGGTTGACCACGCCTGCCGAGATGTGGGGTTCTGTGTTCAGGGTCACCTCCATGCCACTTGCAAACGTCACCCACAGAGAGCCGTCCGAACTCACACGGTACGTGTTCTGAGCATGCTCTGTGTGAAGCCATGGGACAAAGAGAGAGCGTAACAGAGAGAATTAGTGAGTGTGTGAGAGAGAGATAATTAGTGAGTGTGTGTGAGAGAGATAATTAGTGAGTGTGTGTGAGAGAGAAAGAGAGAGAGATTAAACTCATTCAATATTACAACAAGGACAACTCATATTGCGACAGAAGACTGGTTCAACTGTAGACTACATACCGTACATGGCAGTTATAGCAGTCAGGGCATCCAGTAATACCATTGTCATCTCTTCAATAAAATGCATGAATTATATTATTCACAGCTGTTATTGTAGAGATAACAGAATGGTATATTATTGCTTGTGCCATGTGACATTTCATTGATATCCCCTTGAGTAACTGTATTTCTACAAAGAAAACTTGATGAGACACTGGCTCTGTATGTGTCTATGTGAGAACAGAGGTGTGACTTTGTGAAAGGAGACTACTTCTCATTTCTTTCCTGTTTACTTCCTCACCAACTCTTTACACCTTTGTCAGACATGCCATCTCATTGTTATTTTAAGGCTCTATAAAATTGCTGTTGGGCCGTTATTAAAATTGTTCACCTCATTAAGACATGCATGTGAACAACGTGTTGAGGACACCGAAATAACAGATACAGGGAGGAATATATTTGCTTCATCATTGGTAGTGAGCAGACAACATAAAAAGCTACGGCATGATAATGAAAAAAAACGAGATGAGAAAATGACACGAAACCTTACTACTACCTTGGCGTAATGTATAGATAGTGCTGGCAGCAGAGAAGTTTGTGGCTGTGATGAATTTCTCCCGATTTGAAGTGTCTGCTTCCACCCGCACTGATTTCTCCATATTGCCGTGGAAACTGCTGACCTCTCCCGTTGGAAAGGTGACATTGATGAGATGACCGTCATAATTATACCTGGTCAAGGAAACACTCAGTCAAATAACATCCTACCTATGTCTGAAATGTGGATCTTACATCATTGTGACAACCTTGTGTAGTAAAATGGTAATATTTCAGTGGATTCCAGAATATTCCTATTCTGAAAGGTGTAGTTCCCCAGCTTCACCCCTGGGAGGCAGTATAATGATGCTGCTGGAACAAAGAAGCCAATGAGGTATGACCTCCAACGGCAGTCTTACCGCAGGACACTGAGGACAGTCTGAGAATGGGGTTTCGGTGGATTTAGGATTTTTCATAGAGACACAATAAAGGAGAGGGTTTTACTGCCGATCAAACAAAATTAAGAGGCAGTGAAAAGGATTCTTTGCCCCTGACATCCGAACGGATTTTAAACCCAAAGCACCCCTGAACAAATCCCTAAAAATGCCTATGCAAACATTTTATATAATCACACTATTCCCAGTTCTCTTTGAGGCTTTGAATCGTCAACAAAAAGAAGACCATTTCTGCAGGCCAGCGTATGGATTTGCCCCAATTACAGAAAAACATAATTTTGGAAATAATCTATTAGAAAATACATTTATATTTCATTTTTTCGTACAATGTAATTTATACACACACACCTTTCAAATTAAACACATTCCAACTCTGAAAAACCTGCAGCAAAATTCTGCAGCAAAATGTTACCGTATAATGGGAGTGTAGGTGGTGAAGCACTTACAGCTTCACACAGGCAGACAGGAACAAGAATATGGCTATGATCTGAAGGGTGCTAATAGAGGATATTATCAAGCAGAATGAAATTGACATGAATAGAGAGGAAGGAGCGTGGTGGAAAACTCACTCATATACTGTTGTCCAGGCGTTCTCATTGCTCATGGTTGCCAGGAGACCCGAGTTGCCATGGTAGCTGATCTGCGCCAGGTCATGCGCCAGGGCGGAGACTTTCTTGAGGACGCCCCCGTTGCTGATCGTGAGCCAATAGACCTGACCCCCGGGAACCAGTAGCCAGAGGGGGACGCCGTTGGCATCGCGGCGCACATGGACCATGGTGCCGTCGCTGGTGACCACGGCGCTCACGTCGCCCTCTCCTGAGTAGGTGAAGTTATAGACATAGTCTCCGGTGACCAGGCTGCGAGTGTGGAGGTGGGTGCCGTTGACACTGAACAGATAGAGCTCCTGGTCCACCACAGAGGTGATCTCATACATGCTGTTCTGATTGAGCTGGGGCCTGTTGGGGGACAGGGCCCTGATACGGATGTTCCCCAGGTCAGAGATGTACAGAGTCCCGTTAGGGGAAACAGCCAGGGAGGAGGGAGCCTTCAGCTTGGCATCACGGGCATATCCACCATCTCCTGTGAGAACAGGACAATGAAGAAATTACACACTTAACTAGCTAAGGTAGAATACATTGAATCAAATGAGAGTCAATCATAAACAACTATTTATGTATTCATACTTTACTGAATAATAATGTGGTGTTTGACAAGTTGCAATGTCAAATAAAGTTGTTATGAATAATACATCCGAGACAATAAAGTGAGGAGTGTTGTGTGAAAGGGAAATAAACTCGCTGTTCATCCCACCACTCCACTGAGGTATTTCACACGTTAAAGCTTGTTTGTTTTGTCAAGCTAGACTGATGCAACCATAAACATTGGGCGGGTTATAATAGTTCCAAATCATTGCTTCAGAGCATGTCCATCCAGAGAGCCTCTCCGCAGGCCTTTGATAGACTGCTGAATTGAGTCTGAGGCATAATGGCGTGCTCAGCAGGGGACCCACCGGAGAAGCAGTCACAGTTGGGGTCGATCTTGCAGTCACACTCAGTGGGCGCCCCGGCCACCACAGAGATCTCCCCGTTGGTGGTGACCTGCTGGATGCGGTTGATCTTCCTCTCGTCCGTCTCGGCGATGTAGAGCGTGCCCTGGTGGGACACGGTGATGGCCTTGGCTGCCTCCAGGGTGGAGTGGACGGCTGCCTTGCTGACCAGGTAGTGGTCGATCCCAGGGACCTGGCAGTGGATGGGCCGGCCCGCCACGATCCTCACCTGGCTGCTCTCTGACACCTGGATCACTATGTTGTTGTCCAGAATGTACAGGGAGTTGTCCATCGGGTTGACAGCCAGGTAGGTGGGCCATTCTAGACGAACCTAGAGCAGGGAAAACACAGTTTAACAAGCATATACACTGAGTGTACAAAAAGTTAGGACCATCTTCCTATTGAGTTGCATCCCCTTTTGCCTTAAGAACTGCCTAAATTCATCGGGGCAGGGACTACAAGGTCTTGAAAGTGTTCCACAGAGATGCTGGCCCATGTTGACTCCAATGCTTCCCGCAGTTGTGTCAAGTTGGCTGGATGTCCTTTGGGTGGTGGACCATTCTCGATACACATGGGAAAGTGTTGAGCTTGAAAAATCCAGCAGCGTTGCAGTTCTTGACACAATCAAACCGGTGCGCCTGGCACCTACTACCATGCCCCATTCAAAGACACTTAAATATTTTGTCTTGCCCATTCACCCTCTGAATGGCACACACACAATCCATGTCTTAATTGTCTCAAGGCTTACAAAACCTTCTTTAACGGTCTCCTCCTGTTTATCTGCACTGATTGAAGTGGATTTAACAGGTGACAACAATAAGTGATCATAGCTTCCACCTGGATTTACCTGGCCAGTATGTCATGGAAGGAGCAGGTGTTCCTAACGTTTTGTACTCTCAGTGTACTTGTCATATAGATGGACGCCACAAAGTTTCTCCTGAAACATTTCCTTTCCAGTTGTCCCACTGTCTTTGATTATGCATTATATTGCAATGTTATGTAAATGTAGTAGTAAGAATAGCACATATACTGTGTAGACTGCTTGGACATTGTCTGTCTGTGTCATATATTCAGAAATGTCCAGTGTGCCATTCATAATAGAGCACACATTATAATAGCATGTGACTACTGAAAACAAAGCTGTACGTTGTGCTCGTTCTGTACAAGTAGTAATGTCACTGTAAGGTCATCTTTGGATGTGTGCTCACACTGTGTTCCCGTGAGACTCAGCTAAGGACACACATTTCAAATAAAAAGCTCCAAGGTACAGTTCACTAATTCTGAGTGGGATACTTAAGGGTGCTGGACAAAGTCCTAATAAAGAAAGCTTCCCATATAATCGCCCCTGTGTTTAATTGGATCATGAAAAACCATTCTTCCACCACAAATAATGGGTGGTAAGTGTTCCTGCACAATAGGGGTGAATGATTCAGATTGGTGGAGGATATAATTAGTTGCCATCTCACCTTCAAGCACTCGGAGATGATCTGATGAAGGGGCTGTATGCAAGTCAATTGTCCGTGAATGAAAGGAATCCGTTCAGGAATAATTTGACACTTCTCTACACAGGTAACAAAATATACTGACAGCATAGTGTCCGCGCATTGAAATTGGAGGTACGTTTTCCCACTGCAGCCATTATTTTAAAGCACATCCGAACACGTCTGTCTTGTGAGAGAAGACTGGCAGCTCAGTGTTTGAAAATAACTTCCCACAAAAAGAACACTAATTGACAATACATTAACATATTTTTCTTCTGCGTTTTAAAAAGCAAAATCAATGCAATGAGCTCCATTTAAAAAAACGGTGCTATGCTTGCATTTTGTTTGCCTGAAAATCTGGAATGGTGAGATCTGTCACATATATGATAATACGCTATCACTGAACTATTCCATTCTTTAAATTCACTTTATACCCACACAATGCTAATCTGCTTGCAGTGACTCAATACAACTCTCTCCTAATCTTTATAATAAAGTACCTTATTACTCACTTGAAGGGGTCTCATTTGCTAGGGGATGGGAACCAGAATGGTATGCCTTATTGCACCGTAAAGCCTGGAGTGGTGGATTGGATGGAGTATTGGACTCTCTTTGTTTCTTAGATCTCTCCAGCCTTCTATTGTTTTCAGAATGGCTTGGGGGAGAAACATATTGCTCTGGAGAATGAGACAATGTTTCTCTTCCAGTGTGATGCAACAATGAAATAACCTTAATTTTCCTCCTGCACAGCTTTGGTCCAAGCTGGGGACACAGTTTAAATTGATTGTCAAATGCAATAAGAATGTGTTTGTGGGGCTGTGCATGCTAAGAGGCCTTAAGCCTTGCATACACCAAAAACATGCAAGGAGAATTCTGGAGAAAGGGAAATACCACTGCCAAACATATATGTAAACTACAGTATCAACCACACATCAATTTCAAAATGGCCAACACACATTACTGTGATTAGAGGCCTTGGCCTGATAGTTTGGACATTTGATTCTATCACAGTGGAACATCAGACTTTGCATGTAAGATACGCGAGGAGGAGAGGGAGACAGCCAGCTCACAAATGAGCATCTTGAGGATGAAGTTGCTTGGAATAATTTCACTGCATAATAAATCAGCGTAAAAGGCATTCAGAAAACCAACAAAATGAAAGCCAGGAACACAAAGCCTGAAATATGGACAGTAAAAAAAAATCTTTCATGCAAGATATTATCTGAATTGCAAACATTTAATTTAATGCTTCATCCTGCTGCTTCTCATACGACTGAGCAGTTGACAAATGTCTATGGGAATAATAGGCAGTGTCAATGACTGGCTTATTGTGATGCAAAATAGGGTATACAGTATCCTCCTATATGAAGGTTTAATTGAGACGTTATATACAGTATGCAAAGTCCCTGTAGCCTCTCTACAGCATCAGCCTCAGAAAATGCAAATGCTCTGGAGAAAACCCACACCCATAATGATGTTATATAGTTATGTATCTTTTCATGAGCACTTTGATGGGTTCATCAGCACGTGATCCAGTCCAGTGATGCGCATGGATAATCTTTCTAAAGAAGCAAATCTGTGCATAAGAGGGGAATTGCACGCTTCTTATGTGATAAGCCCTTATGGGGGCACAGCAGTTAATTTCCTGTTGCCTATTCAGAGCTGTGAGACCCACTCAGATGCGGGTCAATGTGCTGTGTTGCTGTGAAGAAGAGAGAAGGGGAGAGAGAAAGAGTAGAGCGAGAGAGAGAGAAAAGGAGGGAAAGAGATAGAAGGGGGACAGAGAGGAAGGGAGAGGGGTAGAAAGAGAGAGGGATAAAGAGAGAGGTAAAGCAAGAGAGAGGGTCTGTAGAGAGTGACTGTAATGCAGTGGTCCCAAAACTTTTGTGAGCCAAGATCACTGAGTCAAAATGAAGGGCTGTGATTTACCTCTCCGATTTTTTTTATTTTTAAACATGACTTAAAAAACGTAAACCTATGCAAAACAGTTTGCAGCAATGAGGTGTGTAGTAGGCTATATATACGTCTGCTGCCTCAGTTTGTATGATGGCAATTTGCATATACTCCAGAATGTTATGAAGAGGGGTCAGATGAATTGCAATTAATTGCAAAGTCCCTCTTTGCCATGCAAATTAACTGAATCCCCAAAAAACATTTCCACTGCATTTCAGCCCTGCCACAAAAGGACCATCATGTCAGTGATTCTCTCGTTAACACAGGTGTGAGTGTTGACGAGGATAAGGCTGGAGATCACTGTCATGCTGATTGAGTTCGAATAACAGACTGAAAGCTTAAAAAGGAGGGTGGTGCTTGGAGTCATTGTTCTTCCTCTGTCAACCATGGTTACCTGCAAGGAAACACATGCCGTCATCATTGCTTTGCACAAAAAGGGCTTCACAGACAAGGATATTGCTGCCAGTAAGATTGAACCTAAATCAACCATTTATCAGATCATCAAGAATTTCAAGGAGAGCAGTTAAATTGTTGTGAAGAAGGCTTCAGGGCGCCCAAGAAAGTCCAGCAAGCGCCAGGACCGTCTCCTAAAGTTGATTCAGCTGCGGGATCGGGACACCACCAGTACAGAGCTTGCTCAGGAATGGCAGCAGGCAGGTGTGAGTGCCTCTGTACGCACAGTGAGGCGAAGACTTTTGGAGGATGGCCTGGTGTCAAGAATGGCAGCAAAGAAGCCACTTCTCTCCAGGAAAAACATCAGGGACAGATTGGAAGCACAAGCATTTCACTACACTTGCATTAACATCTGCTAACCATGTGTAAGTGACAAAATAAAATTTGGTTTGATTTCACTGATATTCTGCAAAAGGTACAGGGATTGGACTGCTGAGGACTGGGGTAAAGTCATTTTCTCTGATGAATCCCCTTTCCGATTGTTTGGGGCATCCGGAAAAAGACAAGGTGAGCGCTACCATCAGTCTTGTGTCATGCCAACAGCAAAGCACCCTGAGACCATTCATGTGTGGGGTTGCATCTCAGCCAAGGGAGTGGGCTCACTCACACTTTTGCCTAAGAACACAGCCATGAATAAAGAATGGTACCAACACATCCTCCGAAAGCAACTTCTCCCAACCATCCAGGAACAGTTTGGTGATGAACAATGCCTTTTCCAGATGGAGCACCTTGCCATAAGGCAAAAGTGATAACAAAACATCAATATTTTGGGTCCATGGCCAGGAAACTCCCCAGACCTTAATCCCATTCAGAATTTGTGGTTAATCCTCAAGAGGCGGGTGGACAAACAAAACCCCACAAATTCTGACAAACTCCAAGCATTGATTATGCAAGAATGTGCTGCCATCAGTCAGGATGTGGCCCAGAAGTTAATTGACAGCATGCCAGGGCGGATTGCAGAGATCTTGAAAAAGAAGGGTCAACACTGCAAATATTGACTCTTTGCATCAACTTCATGTAATTGTCAATAAAAGCCTTTGACACTTATGAAACAATTGTAATTATACTTCAGTGTTCCATAGTAACATCTGATAAAAATATTTAAAGACACTGAAGCCACAAACTTTGTGAAAATTGATATTTGTGTCATTCTTAAAACTTTTGACCAAGACTGTACTTTGTGCATGACACAAGTCATTTTTCCAACAATCGTTTACAGACAGATTATTTCACTTATAATTCACTGTATCACAATTCACGTGGGTCAGAAGTTTACATACTTTAGATTGACTGTGCCTTTAAACAGCTTGGAAAATTCCAGAAAATTATGTCATGGCTTTAGAAGCTTCTGATAGGCTAATTGACATTATTTGAGTCAATTGGAAGTGCAAATCAATCCCAGAACAACAGCAAAGGAGCTTGTGAAGATGCTGGAGGAAACAGGTACAAAAGTATCTATATCCACAGTAAAACGAGTCCTATATCGACATATCCTGAAGGCCACTCAGCAAGGAAGAAGCCACTGCTCCAAAACCGCCATAAAAAAGCCAGACTACGGTTTGCAACTGCACATGGGGACAAAATGTGTACTTTTTTTTACCAAATACTAATTGAGTGTATGTAAACTTCTGACCCATTGACAATGTTCAATACAACTATTTTCCTTAGATCATTAAAACTATCCATAATACATATCAAGACTAGTATAAGTGATTAGGCAAACCTACATACTACTATTATTCTGACATTTCACATTCTTAAAATAAATTGCTGATCCTAGCTGACCAAAGACAGGGAATTTGTACTCGGATTAAATGTCAAGAATGGTAAAAACTGAGTTTAAATGTATTTGGCTAAGATGTAAACTTCCAACTTCAACTGTAAATAACATGCTTTCTTAATTTTACTGGACTGATTGTCCTGCATCTGATATTCAGTCTCTGATATTCAGTCTCATCCTCCACCGTCGTACCGTCCCTCAGCTAAGATTGACCTAAAAGGGGACACCGTCTTCGAGCTGACGGCGAAACCGAGTCACCAAGTAGGTGGAGTTTGTACTTCAGCCTGCAATTCTGGGCAAGCATCCCATTGGTTCCTCTATAAATGCCCCCGCCTCGAGCACTACATGCTTGTGACACTTTTGAATGTGGGTCAAAAGGGAAATAAAAGTATAATCTCAGTTATTTTGTCCCCGCCTACCGGAGTCCTCCTTGCTAGCTAGCGGGAGCGGCACCGGTAGACAGTGTCATTCGCCTGCTGAACACCTGCCCTCACCGTCGTTAACAGAACTGTGGCAAACAGTGCAAGGCTTTATCATTGTTTTTTTATAGAAATGTTTTCCGATCGACTAGGAATGCCCTGGAGATCAACCACTAGTCCCTTTGGTGACCACTGCTGTAGGGCATATCTCTGCAGCCCTCTCTGAAGGTTAGCCAGCCTCAGCATTTGTACAACTTTTGGTGAGAACTTAATAAAGGTCAGTGTGTGAATTACAGGGGAGCCAGGGGGGTGCTCAGCTTCCCTGAATGAGACTTTGGGAGGAGTCTCTAAATAATGCTAATTTAACCATCTCCTATTTGTTTAAAATGCAGTGGTTAATATGTTTTACAGTGGTAAATATTAAAATAAAGCTTCCAAATGAAACAAACACATCTCTGTCATTGTTTAAACAATGTATTTATTTGTGGTAGTGCTGTTCACTCCAGGCAGATCACCTGTGTTACAAGTCAGTATTCAACGTCCATCCATGTCTGAGGACATTGGGAGATGACGTGGAAACCGGCCACTAGGGGGAACAGTGAGCGTTGTTACCTTGAAGTAGGTTTCAGTTTTTGCTACGGTGTTGTGGATGGGCGTAAGCATCTGCCTCTCGTTCCAAAGGCTGCATGTTCGAATCCAGCGAAAGAAAGTTGTTTTTGATATTTATGTTTTAAGCCTATCCCAAACCTTAACCATTCGGAGTTAATGCCTAAACTTAACCCTAACCTTAAAAATGTGGAATTAATGCCTAAACGTAATGCTTCGAAGATTTGGAACAACTTAGAAATTTGACGTTTGAGAAACATGGATGAACGTCTAATTCTGACGTGAGACTGTGAGAGCTGGTTGGTCCACTCAGTAGTGCTGAATTTCGGCCTCAGCTGAGCTCCGTTACACATAGAATTTCCTTTGTACTTCCTCATTTTTGCCATTTGTTTGCCATTTGTTTCCTTGACAAAAAATAGCTTTCATTCCAATGCATTAGATTTATCTGTTGAGTCATCATTGTTTGCTTTTGTCAGTCAGCTATTTAGAACGCTCATTGCTTTGTTTTCCAGGTGCGCACGGGTACTGGTTTTCTCCGGCGCCATCTGTGGCCAGAAGTAGTAGACCATTTATGTAGCTTTATTATTTTCTATTAATGTTTATTTTCTTTCCTGGATCAGCTGAGGATGGTCGACAATTTCACGAGACATCTAGCCTACAGCTAAACACCAATGCGCATCCAATCCATCCAACAAGAACACTTTTTGATGTTTTGTAACAGATGTCTATTTCGATTCATCAAATGGCGCGAGTGTACAGTGCATTCAGAAAGTATTCAGACCACTTGACTTTTCCCATATTTTCTTAAGTTACAGCCTTATTCTAAAATGTATTAAATCATTGTTTTCCTTCATCAATCTACACACAATACCCCAGTGTGTGTACCCCAGTACAATTTTTCAAATGTATTACAAAAAAAACCCCGGAAATATCACATTTACATAATTATTCAGACCCTTAACTCAGTACTTTGTTGAAGCACCTTTGGCAGCGATTACAGCCTTGAGTCTTCGCTATGTATTTGTGGGGAGTTTCTCCCATTCTTCTCTGCCGATCCTCTCAAGCTCTGTCAGGTTGGATGGGGAGCATCGCTGCACAGCTATTTTACGGCCTCTCCAGAGATGTTTGATCGGGTTCAAATCCAGGCTCTGGCTGAAGCACCCAAGGACATTCAGAGACTTGTCACGAAGTCACTCCCGCGTTGTCTTGGCTGTGTGCTTAGGGTCATTGTCCTGTTGGAAGGTGAACCATCGCCCCAGTCTGTGGTCCTGAGTGCTCTGGAGCAGGTTTTCATCAAGGATCTCTCTGTACTTTGCTCTGTTCATCTTTCCCTCGATACTGACTTGTCTTCCAGTCCCTGCCGCTGAAAAACAATTCCCACATCATGATGCTGCCACCACCATGCTTCACCGTAGGGATGGTTCCAGATTTCCTCCAGACGTGACGCTTGGCATTCAGGCCAAAGAGTTCAATCTTGGTTTCATCAGACCAGAGAATCTTGTTTCTCATGGTCTGAGAGTCCTTTAGGTGCCTTTTGGAAAACTCCAAGCAGACTGTGATGTGCCTTTTACTGAGGAGTGGCTTCCGTCTGGGCACTTTACCATAAAAGCCTGATTGGTGAAGTGCTGCAGAGATGGTTGTCCTTCTGGAAGGTTCTCCCATCTCCACAGAGGCACTCTGGAACTCTGTCAGAATGACCATATCGGTTCTTGGTCACCTCCCTGACCAAGGCCCTTCTACTCCAATTAAATGTTTTATTTAACCTTGAGTTAACTAGGCAAGTCAGTTAAGAACAAATTCGTATTTACAATGACTGCCGACCCCGGCCAAACCCCAACGACGCTGGGCACCACCCTATGGGACTCCCAATTACGGCCAGTTGTGATACAGCCTGGAATCGAACCAGGGTCTGTAGTGACGTCTCTAGCACTGAGATGCAGTGCCTTAGACTGCTGTGCCACTTGGGAGCCCGATTGCTCTGCTTGGCTGGGTGGTCAGCTCTAGGAAGAGTCTTGGTGGTTCCAAACTTCTCCCACTTAAACTTATGATGGATGCCAATGTGTGCTTGGGGATCTTCAATACTGCAGAAAGTGTTGGTACCCTTCCCCAGATCCGTGCCTCGATGCAATCCTGTCTCGGAGCTCTACAGAGAATTCGTTCGACCTCATGGCTTGGTTTTTGCTCTGACATCCACTGTCAACTGTGGGACCTTATATAGAGAGGTGTGTGCTTTTCCAAATCATGTCCAATCAATTGAATTCACCACAGGTGGACTCCAATCAAGTTGTAAAAACAGTTCAAGGATGATCAATGGAAACAGGATGCACCTGAACTCAATTTCGAGTCTCATAGCAAAGGGTCTGAATACTTATGCAAATAAGGTATTTCTGTTTTTTATTTTTAAGATATTTGCAAACATTTCTAAAAACCTCTTTTCGCTTTGTCATTATGGGGTATTGTGTGTAGATTTATTAGGATATGTTTTTATTTCATCCATCAATGTAGCAAAATGTGGAAAAAGTCAAGGGGTCTGAATATTTTCCGAATGCACTGTACATGCAGTTTGGATGCTGGAATTATTTTGGAGTGGACAATCATGCAGAGGAAGCCTACTTTTTTTAAGTGATTTGTTTGACAATCAGATTAAATGACTGGTTGTGTTCATGCCTCATTAAAAGGTAATGAATTTTTACCTTTATTATAGGCCCGCTAAAAAAATTCTGTACACACGCTGACCCCTTGAATATCATGGTGTAGCCTAATTTGCACTCTGATAAAGATGGTTTCTTATGGCAAGGTCTGAGGGCTGAGAATAATTGCTCTCTGAGTCAGGGTGCATCCCGTGCCCTATCTGGGCCTCAGTTGCTCATGAGAGCAGGGACAGGAGCAAGAATAAAACTCTCCATTGAGAGGGAGCATTCAGCCGCTAAGGCCAGTTAATCATGGCGGGAACGTCTCAAAGGAAATTTCATTCTCGATATCAGGCCTCTCCATTTTTATAGGTCGGATAGATAAAAGATCTGTCTTTACTTGTTTTTTTTCTTTCTCTTGGACATTATTGTCTAATTGCTCATCGCTAATATCAGTTTTAATGCTTTGCTGCATTACTTATTGATGACTTAACTGTGCTACTTATATATGACTGTGTATAGATTAAAAGGGAATCGTTGCATGATAAGGTCCTTGGAACCAGAGGATGATATCAATCATAGATAAGGGGTCAATAATTGCTTTTGAAATACTTTTCTGTCCGTTCAGTCTGCCAGTACTGCTCTATGTAAATGCAAGGCTTGGGATACTATACATTCCTAGCTCTGTGTGTGTGTGTGTGTGTGTGTGTGTGTGTGTGTGTGTGTGTGTGTGTGTGTGTGTGTGTGTGTGTGTGTGGGTGTGTGTGGTGTGTGTGTGTGTGGTGCTGTGTGTGTGTGTGTGTGTGTGTGTGTGTGTGTGTGTGTGTGTGTGTGTGTGTGTGTGTGTGTGTGTGTGTGTGTGTGTGTGTGTGTGTGTGTGTGTGTGTGTGTGTGTGTGGGCCTTCTAGTCATCTTACCTGTGAAATATCCATGCGGGCGTCACAACTTAATGGCTGAGTGGAAGTCAGGCCATTGGAACCAATGACAGTTGATATCATTCCTTTTCCATTGATCTTGCGAATCATGGTTCCATCAACAAAGTAGACTAATCCTTGCTTGTCCACTGCAATCCCTGTTGAAGGGGAAGGAGAGACAATTCATTAGCGCACAGCTCAGTATCAAAGAAACAGCAGTAACACTTTGTTGTCATAGATGTGATTATTCTGACAATATTATAAGCTTGACATTACATGTGATGACACTTTATGACTACATTCACCAGACTTTGACATTATGGAAGAGACCAGTCTTGTGATACAGGCTGTTTATAACAATCAAATAGGCATATTATTACTGAACTACCTTCAAAGGGAGAGAATGAAATGCTGTATGTCATCTTTATACACCCATTCATTCCTTATTTGACAATATGCCTATACTGTAGCCTACAGTAGACAACAGTGAGTCTGAAGCATGTTTGTTCAAAAATAGTGAATTATGAACTAAAATCCTTCAAAGAGCAGCGGGACCAAGATGGTATTGAAACAGAGCTCCCATTAAGGAGTAACAGATTGCAACAGCAGTCTATTCGCTCTCTCATCACATTGTTATGGTGAACAGCCTGGCTCCATGGTGGAGTGAGTGACTACTTTTATCCCTGTCATCAGTCCCCTTCTCCCCACAGAGATGTGTGCTGCATGATAATAATAGCCAATTAATTTAATCAAGTGTCTGGGTATTATTTGATGAGATTTGCAATGCAAGTTGGGAGTCTTTAGAGCTCACAAAGCAATGCAGATTCCAGATCACATGCTGCTGGCTGCCGCATTCCTCCAACACTCTCCAATCCCAATGAATGAGGCAGCTTTAATCGTCTTAGAGGAGCTTACATCCTTAAAACCAATTCTGAAATTTAAGTTTGAAAAGGTTCAAGGCAACAATTTGGCTAGTTGTAGCATGCATTGAGCAGCATCCTCTGTAATTGTGTTAATTGAAAAATATGACAAAATAGTCAACACAGCAGAGTCCCTTCTCTGCAAAATAAATATGTGGTCAAAGTCAAATGTTAATAAAAAAGTATACTCTTTTGAGGTTTCAAATGGTGTTACGAATTTAACGTTTTTAACACACTGACCATTGAAACAAATTTTCTATAAGTTTGGTAAAAGACCAAAGCCATATTATGGCAAGAACAGCTCAAATAAGTAAAGAGAAAAGACAGTCCATCATTACTTTAAGGCATGAAGGTCAGTCAATCCAGAAAGTTTCTTCAAGTGCAGTCGCAAATACCATCAGGCACGATGATGAAACTGGCTCTCATGAGGACTGCCACAGGAAAGGAAGACCCAGAGTTACCTCTACTGCAGAGGATAAGTTCATTAGAGTTACCAGCCTCAGAAATTGCAGCCCAAATAAATGCTTCACAGAGTTCAAGTAACAGACACATCTCAACATCAACTGTTCAGAGAAGACTGCTTGAATCAGGCCTTCATGGTCGAATTGCTGCAAAGAAACCACTACTAAAGGAAACCAATAAGAAGAGACTTGCTTGGGCCAAGAAACATGAGCAATGGACATTAGACCGGTGTAAATCTGTACTTTGGTCTGATGAGTCCAAATTGGAGATTTTTGTTTCTAACTGCCGTGTCTTTGTGAAACACAGAGTTGGAGAACGGATGATCTCCGCATGTGTGGTTCCCACCGTGAAGCATGGAGGAGGAGGTGTGATGGTGCTTTGCTGGTGACACTGTCTGTGATTTATTTAGAATTCAAGGCACACTTTACCAGCATGGCTACCACAGCATTCTGCAGCAATACGCCATCCCATCTGGTTTGCGCTTAGTGGGACTATGATTTGTTTTTCAACAGAACAACAACCCAACACACCTCCAGGCTGTGTAAGGGCTATTTGACCAAGAAGGAGTGATGGAGTGCTGCATCAGATGACCTGGCCTCCACATAAAAAAAAAAAAACTTTATTTAACGAGGCAAGTCAGTTAAGAACAAATTCTTATTTACAATGACGGCCTACCCCGGCCAAAGCAATCACCCGGCCTCAACCCAATTGAGATGATTTGGGATGAGTTGGACCACAGAGTGAAGGAATGGCAGCCAACAAGTGCTCAGCATATGTGGGAACTCCTTCAAGACTGTTGGAAAAGCACTCCTCATGAAGCTGGTTGAGAGAATGCCGAGAGTGTGCCGGTCATCAAGGCAAAGGGTGGCTACTTTTAATAATATAACATATATTTGGATTTGTTTAACACTTTTTTGGTTACTCCATGATTCCATATGTGTTATTTCCTAGTTTTAATTAAAAAAAAGCCTTGAATAAGTAGGTGTCTCCAAACTTTTGACTGGTACTGTATGTGCAGGTTTTCAACTAAGACCATCGATGTAGGCTTGGGAGCTGAAAAGAACAGCTGTGACATACAACAGCCAAATACCTAGTCAGTTGTACGACTGAATGCATTCAACTGAAATGTGTCTTACACATTTAACCCAACCCCTCTGAATCAGAGAGGTGCAGGGAGCTGCTATAATTGACATCCACATCTTTGGTGCCCAGGGAACAGTGGGTTAACTGCATTGCTCAGGGGTAGAACAACAGATTTTTCCTTGTCACCTCAGGGATTTGATCCATCAACCTTTCAGTTGCTGGCCCAATGCTCTAACCACTAGGCTACCTGACACCCCTACTCCAGTACAATGGTTGTGCATTTCATGTGTATCAGGAATGCACAATTATGAGGTACAGCACAGTCAATGGATTGCCTTGGCATGGAGAGCCTATAGAATGGACTTCTTTACTATGTTCGTGTGAACAACCTGACAAAACAATTCTGCCATGAATCCTTGTACCACTCAAGGTCAGGTTGAGATATCCTGTTTGAGTCAGGCACTTAGTAAGCCTGGTGGTTAGAACGACACATTTTTCCCTTGTCATCTCGGGGATTCGATCCAGCAACCTTTCGGTTACTGGCACAACAGTCTAACCACTAGGCTACCTGCCGCCCCTGCCATCCAAGGTCAGGTTGAGATATCCCGTTTGAGTCAGGCACTTAGTAAGCCTGGTGGGCCGAAAGGCATCATGTTGGCTGCTTCTCTGGGACTGGGACTAGCGTTGAACCTATTGGTTTTGTGTCCAGGTCCACACAGTGTTTACATCAGGGCTGGCCAGCCAACTCCTCCAGGGGCGCTGTCTGTCTGCTGCCAGGTATCTCTCATTTAGACTCTGGTCAGGGCCTGAGACGCCAGGTGAGTGGATTCACTCCTCTGACCAATCAATGATGAAACCAACAAATTAAAAGTAATTTCTTTCAACAGTGAAATAAGATGAACCTGAAATCCTACATATGCTGTGTGTGTTTAGGCTTTCCTGGAAAATGTTAAGTATCTATTTCAGCAGTCTGAACAAACTCTACAGTTGACAACATTATACCCTCAAATTTAAAGGCTCATTTAGTTTAAGACACAGAGATACTGCAGAGGATATTTTTAACTGATTGCCAGACATGTTACCATGAATAATAGAACTCTAAATGCATAATTTAAAAATCCATATATTTCAACCGAAATACTCAAGTTCGAACAACATTAGCGTCAATACTGCTTGTATAGAGACATACTGTACCTCATCATTGAGCTTAATTGCATGACATATCACCCTCATCATCTAGTTAATTATGCATGATGTGGGATGATAAGTGGTCCCGTCATACCCTTCATAGTGTACCAAATAACAAGTTGTCACTAGTTAACACAGCAACAAAGTCATAATTATGGCTAAACCCTGCCCATTTCAACAATTTCACTTCTTAACATTGGATTTTAAACCTAACCTTAACCCTAACCTAAACCACACTGCTAACGTTATGCCTAACCCCAACCTTAAATTAATACAAAAAATATAATCTGACTTTAAGGCTGTGTCATCTAGTAGAAACGCAAATAACAGAGAGCGTACCGAAATAGAGAGCAGAGCAGAAACGCCCATTGTACATTTTAACTCATCTTAGTTTGATCTAATTAAAATTCCAAAATACTAAACAGCTTAATGTAAATGCAAGTATCTTTGACCTTGGGGGTGAAGCTGTTAATACGCTGGGCAACACGTTTACTTCAAATACAATTTTATTTGTCACATGCGCTGAATACAACGGGTGTAGTCTTTATTGTGAAATGCTTGCTTACGAGCTCTTTCCAACAATGCAGAGTTTTAAAAAGAAAAATAGTAACACAAAATACACAAGAATGGAGCTATATACATGGAGTACCAGAACCTAATCAATGTGCAGCTATATACAGTGAGTACCAGTACCAGATCAATGTGCAGGGGTACAAGGTAGTTGAGGTAGATATTTACATGAAGGCAGGGTAAAGTGACTAGGCATCAGGATAGATGATAGTAACAAGAGTAGAATAAAAAACAGAGTAGCAGCAGCATATGATGAGTGTAAAAGTGTATGTGTGCGTGAGTGTATGTGTGTTCGTTTGTATGTAATGCATGTGAATGTGTGTGGGTATTGTGTGAGAGTGTCAGTGTAGTGTGAGTGTGTATGTACAGTGCCATCAGAAAGGATTCACAACTCCTGAATTTTTCCACATTTTGTTGTGTTACAGTCTGAATTTAAAATTGATTACATTTAGATTTTTTGTCACTGACCTACACACAATACCCCATAATGTCAAAGTGGAATTACGTTTTTTCGAAAACTTTACATATTAATAAAAAATGAAATGCTGAAATGTCTTGAGTCAATAGGTATTCAACCCCTTTTTTATGGCAAGCCTAAATAAGTTCAGGAGAGGAAGGAAACTGCACAGGGATTTCACCATGAGGCCAACAGTGACTTTAAACCAGTTACAGAGTTGAATGGCTGTGACAGGAGAAAACAGGATGGATCAACAACACTGTAGTTACTCCACAATACTAACCTAATTGACAGAGTGAAAAGAAGGAAGCCTGTACAGAATAAAAAATATTCTAAAACATGCACCCTGTTGGTAACAAGGCACTAAAGTAATACTGCAGAAAAGAAATACCCTTTTGTCCTAAATACAAGTGTTTAGGGCAAATCTAATATAATCACTGAGTACCACTCTCCAAATGTTCAAGCATAGTGGTGGCTGCATCATGCTATGTGTATGCTTGTAATCGTTAAGGACTGGGGAGTTTTTCAGGATAGAAAATAAACATAATGGAGCTAAGCACAGGCAAAATCCTAGAGGAAAACCTGGTTCAGTTGGCTTTCCACCAGACACGGGGAAATTAATTCACCTTTCAGCAGGACAATAACCAAAAACAAATCTACACTGGAGGCCAAATCTACACTGGAGTTGCTTACCAAGACAGTGAATGTTCCTGAGTGACCAAGTTACAGTTCTGACTTAAATCTACTTGAAAATCTATGGCAAGACCTGGAAATGGGTGTCTAGCAATGATCAACAAACAATTTGTAATAATAACAATGGGCAAATGCTGCACAATACAGGTGTGGAAAGCTCTGAGACGTACCCAGAAAGACTTAAAAGTGTTTCTACAAAGTATTGACTCAGGGGTGTGAAAACTTATGTAAATGAGATATTTATGTATTTAATTTTCAATAAATTAGTAGAAATGTATAAACACATGTTTCACTTTGTCATTATGGGGTATTGTGTGTAGATGGGTGAGTGAAAATATATATTTAATCAATTTTGAATTCAGGCTGTAACACAACACAATGTGGAATAAGTCAAGGGGTATGAATACTTTCAGAAGGCACTATTTAGCCTTGTGAGTGTGCATAGAGTCAGTGCAAGATAGGGTCAGTGCAGATAGAGTTTGGTAACCATTTAATGAACTATTTAGGAGTCTTATAGCTATTCAGCACTCTTATTGCTTGGGGGCAGAAGCTGTCTCGGGGCCTGTCGGTCCGAGAACCAATGCTCCGTTACTGTTTGCCGGACGGTAGCAGAATGAACGGCTTTGATGGCTGTAGACTTTGGCAATTTTTCAGGCCTTCCTCTGACACCGCCTGATATAAAGGTCCTGGATGGCAGGGAGCTCGGCCCCAGTGATGTTCTGTAGTGCTTTGTGGTCGAGGGTGCTGCATTTGCCATACCAAGCGGTGATGCAGCCAGTCAAGATGCTCTCGGTGGTGCAGCTGTAGAACTTTTTGAGGCCATGTTGACTACAGCTTAATCGATGTGGATGGGGGCATGCTCTCCCCTCTTTCTCCTGTAGTCCACGATCAGCTCCTTGGTCTTACTGATGTTGAGGGAGAGATTGTTGTCCTGGAACCACACTGCCAAGTCTCTGACCTCCTCCCTGTAGACTGTCTCATCGCCATCAGTGATCGTCAGTAAACTTGATGATGTTGGAGTTGTGCATGGCCAAGCAGTCGTGGGTGAACAGAGAGTACAGGTGTCGTGGAAATTCATACTGAGACTTTGTCATTTTTTCAAACAATCATCTTCATTTAATATTGATTAATTATTGTAATAATGAGACTAGTCAACCCCACAGTCTTGACTGTTGGGCAGAGTAGCCTAACCTTTACACAAATGCAGAGTTCTTTATATAGCGGACACTAAGAATGCTCAGTCATGGTTGGTTCCACCTCTCCCATGCAGAATAGGGCATTATAAGCAACTCTGAGTTCATCCTGTCGTTATCTGCACAGGGTTGTTGTCTTAACCCCAACCTGGCTTAGGTTCCCAGTTGCAAGGATGCTTTTGAGACAATGAGGGATTGTTCTACTCCTAAGCTATCTCTAGTAAAACACATTATTGTCTGTGTAATGCAGTCTTTAACTAATTTGTCAGCTCAAGCCATCTCTAGTGACCATACGCCCAGATTAGCTGCAGGGAACGAGAGTGGAGACCATAAAAACACAGACACTAGTAGGACAGAAATGTCTTACTATTAGTTAAATATTAATTGTTAACCATTAATATCATATAGATCAGGTAAATATGTAATTTTTCTATCACACAGGAGTTGACTAAGCACACATGCCTGAGGGGCCCCCGTGTTGAGGGTGAGCGTGGTAGAAGTGGTTGGCTACCCTCACATGTTGGATATGAGGATTAGTTTCAGTTTTAGAGGCAGGAATGCTAGAAACGCTGGGTTGGAGCAAATCTAACCACTTCTTTTGATTTGTGTGATGCTGTTGATGGAAGTATTGACCACTACTACCTCAGGTCTTCTCTAGTTTCCACATATTGAGAGCAACTTTAGGATAACAGTAGGGGGAAGATGTTTACTGTGTCTAATATTTAAAGCTCTCTTATACTGCAGGTATATTGTTCGTGGTAGTTGCATTGCTGTTCCCACAATATTTTTTTATATAGTCATAGTGAAATATATTCAAAGCATAATTTTAAATGCAAATATACGTTTTCTATGGTAGAAAATATATATGGAACACTGACACTGTTACATGATACCTATGCATATGAGAGGTCTAAAAGTAGGGCTAAATAGATTAATCATCCAGATATGATTAAGCCCTCTGTAAATTAATCATGTCTAGGTTACCTCATTGAATCATCGACCCCCAAACATCGGCCTGGTGAGTTAAATTCACTGCTGAACGAGAGAGACCAAATAATTTATGGCACAGACAAAAAGAATGCTACTTCAGATGCCAGAAGTCCAAAGCTATTACCCTGGGTATCATGTAACATTTCACAGCACAAGCTTAGGTGGATGCCCTGGGGAAAAGGTGGGAAATAAAATGATAAATTGACCAGTCACCAGGTCTGACCCAGCGTTAATACCTCGGCCAATGTATTTAATAAAATAAAGAAGGGAAAGCATTAATTTTGAGGAGAAGCTCTTGACCCTGATCTATCTCTGGTCTCTGCTGCTGGGGCAAAACACAACATATCCAGGGCAGCCTAGCCAAGCCTGGCCAGTGCTGGTTGGAGGAAGCTGCAATGTGTCTGCCTGGGATGCCTGGATGACTGGTGCCGCTCCCTGGCTTCCACAGCCAGTTGCTCCACATCAGAGAGACTGATATGTGGGTCCTGCCTGAGCGTACGTGTGTTCACAGATGACTGCTCCTGCCACTTTCACGCATGCTTCCTCATTAAAACAGCAATGGCAGCCTCCATGCCGTCTCGCACTGATAACACGGAGTGTACACGGCCTATGCAATGATTGTACGGACAGCTCTTGTTCTCTCTGGAGAGGGCTTTCGTGTGTGGCAGCTTGATTCCTGCACCAAACGGGAGGTCGATAATTGGACATATATGTTTGAGTTGAGAACTGCCACAAACGTGGTGGAAAATGCTTATGAATTTCTTTGAAACGCTGCCACATTGAAACTAAATCATGGGATCTGTGTATCTGGTATAGCTAACGCCCACCTTTGTTATTGAAAAATATTGAAATTCAGTGTGGGCTTTCAAAGGGTTTGGCATTCTTTTTGGGTGAATAAGGCTGGGGCTAAAGTGACTGGTGTTCTGAGACTGGGAAGGGAGGTACAGTATATCACCTGAAACACTACTACTACCACTACTGCTATTGTACAATGGAATACAAAGAGGGTGTATTATTGATACCAATTTGTTTACAGTACATTGTGGCCCACTTGAGGCAACGCGTTGCCAGATACTCTACGGGACCTAGTGGTTGACCTACTTCTGGGAGACCTTTTAATGGATAATCAAGAAGCAAACTCTTCTACATCTATTTCATGGCCAAGCACTCTCTCCAGCTTGAAAATGCTTAATCAATGCGCAATGTGTTGCATTTATTTTTTGTTTGTAATCGGTTCGTCACCATATTTCCAGTCAATATGAATCCACTGAAAGTGAAGTAAATCCAATGTTTGTTTAACCACATCATAGCTGCTGCTTGATAGCTGCTGCTACTGTTAGAATCAGATACATTTCTAGCAGACACTACAGACCCTCTACACTGCATCTAAATGACATTGCATTAAGTAAACAAACAAGTAAACCAGGGATTTCAACAATTATCTTTAACACAGTGAAATCCTTCTGTAACAGTCAGTTAAATGCATTTATATCCGATATATAGTACATCTCTGGATATGATGGTATTGGTATTGAGTACTTTGTTGTCTGCTACACTATTTTTGTGGTAAGAATTTAGAGTGAGAAAACAACAACTCTCAGATTTCCGTGGGGTGAGGACCATCGACTGCTCTAAGGTCAAGAGTGTATTGATTGAAAATATATTTTAGAAGTGTGCAAATTAATTTGGGGGGGGCAAAACTTTCTAAAAGCACATTTTTTTCTGAGTAGACTATTATGAAGCATGTGGACCTGGTGTCAGGTTATCAGACATTTGAATCAGTCTGCCAAAGGTCTTATCTTTCTTTAAAAGCATTTTTTCATCCTTAAGAGCCCTAGTCACTCAGTATACAATTGTTGGAAAAATCCACTTATTCTGCCTTCTTCTTGCTAAGATGCATCAAGCAACATGATCACTGGCAGTGGCGTACCGCAGTTTCTTGCCATAACCCCCCCACCCGCAAGGTCTGAGCAATTCCACACATTTCACCGTGGGGCAAATAGAAAAATTTGCAGTTTTATAGCTAATATCATGCTATTCTACACATTTTGCCATGAGGTTGAGAACATTTTTTATGTTTTAAAGCTAATTTCATGCAATGCTACATATATGCCAAAGGGCAGGGAGAAAAATTTGCATTTTTATAGATCATCTCATGCTATTCTACACATTTTGTAGAAGCTGAGCGAATTTAGCATTTTTAAAGATAATTTCCTGCCTGTGGGCCTCCCTGCCTTGCAGGGGTGTGTGTTACGCCAGTGATCATTGGATATGCATTATCTAATGGATAGACTTAAGGTTTAAGAAGTAGCCAGTCTACATTGGTGCTTATCCATGTTTAAGTTCCAACCACAACAGTCAGTCGCTACCTCATCCTTGTTCAGTCTATTGGTTTCCTGTCTGTGAATCGCAGTTGGTTTACACCTTAATATGTTCTACCAATCAACACCCTCAGAACTTTACAGTTCCCTGGTTATATAACAACGGAATGAATATGTGTTCCCATGTTTACAATGACAACTACCACGTTTACAATAACATCTCATAACCTTTTGCTTTTCATGGCATATCAGATGTTCTCTTGGTTAGAAGAGCTTTTTCAAATCAAATCAAATTGCGCAAAATACAACAGGTGTAGACCTTAAAGGGAAATGCTTACTTAACCAACATGCAGTTTTAAGAAAAATAAGTGTTAAGTAAAAAATACACATAAAAAATAATTAAAGAGCAGCAGTAAAATAACAGTAGTGAGGCTATATTATTACTTAAATCATTTGTATTTAACCTTTATTCAACTAGGCAAGTCAGTTAAGAACAAATTCTTATTTACAATGACGGCCTACACCGACCAAACTCGGACGACGCAGGGCCAATTGTGCATCGCCCTATGGGACTCCCAATCACAGCCGGTTGTGATAAAGCCTGGATTCGAGTGGCGCCTCTAGCACTGAGATGCAGTGCCTTAGACCGCTGCGCCACTCAGGAGCCAGTACAGAGTCAATGTGCGGGGGCACAGGTTAGTCGAGGTAATTGAGGTAATATGTACAGGGTAGGTAGAGTTAGCATGACTATGCATAGATAATAAACAGAGTAGCAGCAGCGTAAAAGAGGGGGTGGTGGGGGGGGGGGCGACGACAATGCAAATAGTCTGGGTAGCCATTTGATTAGCTGTACTGGAGTCTTATGGCTTGGGGGTAGAAGCTGTTAACAAGCTTTTTGGACCTAGACTTGGCGCTCCGGTACCACTTGCCATCCACTTTGTTTATTCCCTCTACTTTTACACCTAGGCTCAGTCTGGTTCCTATTAGAAACATCAACTCATAAAAGTTGCTTCACGATCACAATGTTTTAAAACCCTGAAGAAAGATTTGTCCTTTAGATGTAATGGAACTTGCACATATTTAAACCATATTCCAATCTCCTACTTCAACCAATAGCAAAAAACATATGATATACACAAGACCAGCAGGCCATGCATATTACTAATACATGCATAAGAAAATAACATGAACCCATATACTAATTAGAAAATGTCTTTGTGTGTTAACTTTGCAAGGCAAGGCCTCTTTACCATTCAAAAATGAAATTAAAGGCATCTGCCTACATTATTCACACCCTCTCCTGTCAATCAGAAAGGCTGACAAGCTGATGAAGGAAGACTCACAATCTGTGTGACAATGACAGAGCATCAGCTAAAGACCCGCCAACACACCTAATTGATTCACTGCTTGATTTAGCAAAAAGTGTGCCAATGTCATCTTTCATAATCTAGCTTCTCCCTCAGGCTGTCTTAAGGAGCATTTTTTTTTAACCCTTCACAAGTGCTGGGCTAAAGGTCAGGGTTATTTTAAAGCATTGTTCTAAAGAATAATAATACATCATTACCGTGTGAGGTGCTCTGGTAAAGTGTGTTTATTATATCAAACTGCAAACAGACAGCACCTTTCCTCTGTATGCCAGATCTAACAGCATCTAGTCCTAGTCACAACAATCCTACCAACCATCATCACCAAAAGCATACAAATTACTAATCACAAAATCCACACATTAATACAACGTATTTCTATTCAGGCCAAGTGGAACATTAGCTGGTACAGTACACAGTCGCTTGCAGGTGGAACAATGTAGTATTTGCAGTTACCGTAACAACATGGGAATCTATTCACCACAGGGAATGGATTGATCTTAATTTAGCTGTTGTTATGAGCGACAGACCAACTAATCCATCCCCATCTGGAGTGTCATCTCATCATGTCTGAGCCATTCATCAGCCTCACATGACTATATTAAAACAAACCCAGGCCTCCACATTAACACTTGTCCTCTTGTCCGGGACAAGTCAAAAAAATTGTCAGACAAGAAGAATAAATCACACAAAAATCACAATATCAAACAATTACTCAGATCAGAATTTGATCAGAGAGGCCAACATTGGAATAATATTTAAATCTATTTCTCAAGTACATAAATAAAAAAGCCTACATGTCAAAGCGTATGTGATATGCATATTGGCTACAGCCTCATGTCCAAACAGATGCTGACATTGTAACGTCCGGGGTGTAGTGGAGGAAGAAGTCAGGCGCAGCAAGCAGCGAGTTCAGGGTAGCGATATATTTATTACACCACACCGGTGAAAATGAAGCCAACTCAAACAAATGCCCCAAACAGGGGGAACTAAACAGTTCAGCAAAACACACCATACGCGAACAACCGTGACTTACAGTCGACTACTAACATATACTGAAAATAATCCCGCACAACCAGTAGGCGGGCGGCTGGTAAATAAAGCCCAACCAATAAACCTAACTGAACACAGGTGCAACTAATAAACAGACAAGGGGGGGGGGGGGGGGAAAGGATCAGAGGCAGCTAATATGACCACCGAGCGCCACCCGAACAGGAAGGGAGGCCACCTTCGGTGGGAGTCGTGACAGACATGAGGAAGAGGAAAATGTAGCCAAGCTTTAATGAGACTTTTAATTACATAAATATAGGCTAAACACCAGTCATATTTGACAAATATAATGAAGGATAAAGGCTTGATTCTGTCGACATACTGGAGGTACGGTTCATTCAGATCAAATGGTCAAAAGACCTGAGTGAAGGACAGTGCTGCGCACCACCCATCACCTAACTTAAATCTGAGCGGAGGCGGTTTGAAACTATTTAACCATAAACTTTATTGTCATTTTATGAGACATGTCTTACCTTGTTTCAAAGTAGGCTAGCCCAAAATATAACCATAGAAATGTTGAGAAAATAATTTTATAAACACACCATTGAAACCAGCATTTTTCTCATCTTCTATTGTTTTTCAAATCAACATTATTTTATTTTCCAGCAGCCAAAGACATAATCTTAGTCATATTAGCAACCCATGTTAGTGGATGTATCTTTAGATCTCCCCTCTTTCTTAATTTCAAAAAGATATTTGTCTCATGAAACTTCTTGCGTGTGCAGTGCGCATTGTCGAGCTTATATGAAGAAATAAAACTGAATCAACATTTAAAGCTAAAAGGTCTGATCTGTTGCATCAGCCTCATTACTGTGTGTGGCATGGTCAGTAAAACACCTCTTTCTCAGACAAAGAATAATCTGATGTCATTACTACCCCTGTTTTTGCACATTGCAATTGACTTGACTGTTTCCTTGATTATGATCGTGCCTGTACAAATAGTTTTCTCTGATTTAATCACACCCTTATATGTCCTCAAAGAATGATCAATAAAACAAGACTACTATTTTTTTATATTTTTTATTTCACCTTTATTTAACCAGGTAGGCTAGTTGAGAACAAGTTCTCATTTACAACTGCGACCTGGCCAAGATAAAGCATAGCAGTGTGAACAGACAACAACACAGAGTTACACATGGAGTAAACAATAAACAAGTCAATAACACAGTAGGAAAAGAAAAATGAGTATATACATTGTGTGCAAAAGGCATGAGGAGGTAGGCAATAAATAGGCCATAGGAGCGAATAATTACAATTTAGCAGATTAACACTGGAGTGATAAATCATCAGATGATCATGTGCAAGTAGAGATACTGGTGTGCAAAAGAGCAGAAAAGTAAATAAATAAAAACAGTAAGGGGATGAGGTACGTAAATTGGGTGGGCTGTTTACAGATGGACTATGCACAGCTGCAGCGATCGGTTAGCTGCTCAGATAGCAGATGTTTAAAGTTGGTGAGGGAAATAAAAGTCTCCAACTTCAGCGATTTTTGCAATTTGTTCCAGTCACAGGCAGCAGAGAACTGGGAGGAAACGCGGCCAAATGAGGTGTTGGCTTTTGGGATGATCAGTGAGATATACCTGCTGGAGCGCGTGCTACGGGTGGGTGTTGTTATCGTGACCAGTGAACTGAGATAAGGCGGAGCTTTACCTAGCATGGACTTATAGATGACCTGGAGCCAGTGGGTCTGGCGACGAATATGTAGCGAGGGTCAGCCGACCAGAGCATACAGGTCGCAGTGGTGGGTGGTATAATGTGTTTTAGTAACAAAACGGATGGCTCTATGATAAACTGCATCCAGTTTGCTGAGTAGAGTATTGGAAGCTATTTTGTAGATGACATCGCCGAAGTCGAGGATCGGTAGGATAGTCAGTTTTACTAGGGTAAGTTTGGCGGCGTGAGTGAAGGAGGCTTTGTTGCGAAATAGAAAGCCGATTCTTGATTTGATTTTGGATTGGAGATGTTTAATATGAGTCTGGAAGGAGAGTTTACAGTCTAGCCAGACACCTAGGTATTTATAGATGTCCACATATTCTAGGTCGGAACCGTCCAGGGTGGTGATGCTAGTCGGGCAGGTGGGTGCAGGCAGCGAACGGTTGAAAAGCATGCATTTGGTTTTACTAGCGTTTAAGAGCATTTGGAGGCCACGGAAGGAGTGTTGTATGGCATTGAAGCTCGTTTGGAGGTTAGATAGCACAGTGTCCAAGGAAGGGCCAGAAGTATACAGAATGGTGTCGTCTGCGTAGAGGTGGATCAGGGAATCGCCCGCAGCAAGAGCAACATCATTGATATATACAGAAAAAAGAGTCGTCCCGAGAATTGAACCCTGTGGTACCCCCATAGAGACTGCCAGAGGACCGGAAAACATGCCCTCCGATTTGACACACTGAACTCTGTCTGCAAAGTAGTTGGTGAACCAGGCAAGGCAGTCATCAGAAAAACCGAGGCTACTGAGTCTGCCGATAAGAATATGGCAATTGACAGAGTCGAAAGCCTTGGCCAGGTTGATGAAGACGGCTGCACAGTACTGTCTTTTATCGATGGCGGTTATGATATAATTTAGTACCTTGAGCGTGGCTGAGCTGCACCCGTGACACAGGCTCAGAAACCGGATTGCACAGCGGAGAAGGTACGGTGGGATTCGAGATGGTCAGTGATATGTTTATTTACTTGGCTTTTGAAGACCTTAGATAGGCAGGGCATGATGGATATAGGTCTGTATCAGTTTGGGTCCAGGGTGTCTACCCCTTTAAAGAGGGGGATGACCTAGGCAGCTTTCCAATCCTTGGGGATCTCAGACGATATGAAAGAGAGGTTGAACAGGCTGGTAATAGGGGTTGCGAGAATGGCGGCGGATAGTTTCAGAAATAGAGGGTCTAGATTGTCAAGCCCAGCTGATTTGTATGGGTCCAGGTTTTCCAGCTCTTTCAGAACATCTGCTATCTGGATTTGGGTAAAGGAGAAGCTGGGGACGCTTGGGCGAGTAGCTGCGGGGGGGGGGGGGGGGGGGGGGCTGTTGGCCGAGGTTGGAGTAGCCAGGTGGAAGGCATGGCCAGCCGTTGAGAAATGCTTGTTGAAGTTTTCGATTATCATGGATTTATCGGTGGTGACCGTGTTACCTAGCCTCAGTGCAGTGGGCAGCTGGGAGGAGGTGCTCTTGTTCTCCATGGACTTTACAGTGTCCCAGAACTTTTTGGAGTTAGAGCTACAGGATGCAAATTTCTGCTTGAAAAAGCTAGCCTTTGCTTTTCTGACTGACTGCGTGTATTGGTTCCTGACTTCCCTGAACAGTTGCATATTGCGGGGACTATTCGATGCTATTGCAGTCTGCCACAGGATGTTTTTGTGCTGGTCGAGGGCAGTCAGGTCTGGAGTGAACCAAGGGCTATATCTGTTCTTAGTTCTGCATTTTTTGAACGGGGCATGCTTATCTAAGATGGTGAGGAAGTTACTTTTAAAGAATGACCAGGCATCCTCAACTGACGGGATGAGGTCAATATCCTTCTAGGATACCCGGGCCAGGTCAATTAGAAAGGCCTGCTCGCAGAAGTGTTTTAGGGAGCGTTTGACAGTGATGAGGGGTGGTCGTTTGACCGCGGACCCGTAGCGGATACAGGCAATGAGGCAGTGATCGCTGAGATCCTGATTGAAGACAGCAGAGATGTATTTGGAGGGCAAGTTGGTCAGGATAATGTCTATGAGGGTGCCCATGTTTACGGATTTAGGGTTGTACCTGGTGGGTTCCTTGATGATTTGTGTGAGATTGAGGACATCTAGCTTAGATTGTAGGACTGCCGGGGTGGTAAGCATATCCCAGTTTAGGTCACCTAACAGAACAAACTCTGAAGCTAGATGGGGGGCGATCAATTCACAAATGGTGTCCAGGGCACAGCTGGGAGCTGAGGGGGGTCGGTAGCAGGCAGCAACAGTGAGAGACTTATTTCTGGAGAGATTCATTTTTAAAATTAGGAGTTCGAACTGTTTGGGTATGGAGTAGATTGCAACTCCTCCCCCTTTGGCAGTTCTATTTTGACGGAAAATGTTATAGTTGGGTATGGAAATCTCTGAATTTTTGGTGGCCTTCCTAAGCCAGGATTCAGACACGGCAAGGACATCAGGGTTGGCAGAGTGTGCTAAAGCAGTGAGTAAAACAAACTTAGGGAGGAGGCTTCTGATGTTGACATGAATGAAACCAAGGCTTTTTCGATCACAAAAGTCAACAAATGAGGGTGCCTGGGGACATGCAGGGCCTGGATTTATTATGACACATTATGACACATTGGGGATGTGAAGATGATTGTATAACCAAAAAAAACAACCTAACACAATTTACTAAATGTAATACTGCCTGTTAATAGTATAGCCAGACGAGTTAAGAGTATAGTTGGCATAAAAACGCATAATCCAAAGCCCTTTCTCTTAGTGTCCTATTTATGCAACACAACGTAATGCAGCAGGATGCACAAAATGAGGATAAATCCAAGGCTGGCTGAGCTGACAGTGATGAACTGATGTTGTGGTTTCATGGTTCAGGGAGCTATTATAATTAATAGTTCTAATGTTTTATGTGCTTCTGGGGACAGTGCAAAAACCGTGGGACTGAGGAGAGTGTCAATACAACATCAATATCAATGAAGGCCCAAACAGTAGTGCATGTATGGACTGCAGCTGCTTCAGAATGACTGCATCTGTATCTGTGACAGCCAGTAATACCCATTATTCCTGAAGGTTAATGCCACGCCGTGGAGTACCGCAGCCTCTCTTCCTCTCACCTACCGTTGCAGATCTGTAAGCCATGACACACTTAAATCCTGTTAGCAATACACTATTCTGCTCCCTCCCAGCCTGGGTGCCCTGATTTAGGAACAGTTTCATCGCTCGTCATGGTTTTACAGTAACATCTTTATTTTGATTTGGCTGTCATCATTTACTCCCATGTGACAAGACACACACACAAAAACAAATAAACTGGCTGCATGGGACCGAGGACCGTGTCACATGTTGCTGAAACAGCCCAGTAAAGGCCTGTACGTTGAAGGGGGGTCATTCCACCTTCAAAAGCACAAGAAAGAGGATTTCAACAGCCCCCATCTCAGATTGGTCTGAAATAGTTTCTGTTGTTGAGTTGCGGCTCAGAGTATTATTTCGTTATCCTATGTAAAGTATTCCCAGTGAATTTGTTGACCCCCCCCCCCCTTTCAGAGATATCTGTCATATAATAGGGATCGGCCACATTTTTTCAATTTTCGCCTAAAATTACATATCCAAATATAACTGCCTGTAAATCAGGCCCTGAAGCAAGGATATGCATATTCTTGGTACCATTTGAAAGAAATCACTTTGAAGTTTGTGGAAATGTGAGAGGAATGTCAGAGAATATTACACATTAGATCTGGTAAAAGATAATACAAAGAAAAAAACAACCATTTATTTATATATATTTTTTTACCATCATCTTTGAAATGCAAGAGAAAGGCCATAATGTATTATTCCAGCCCAGGTGCAATTTCGATTTTGGCCACTAGATGGCAGCAGGTTATGTGCAAAGTTCCAATAAACCATTGCATTTCTGTTCTAAATGTTGTATCAAGACTACCCAAATGTGCCTAATTTTTTTATTAATAACTTTTCATGTTCAGAACTGTGCACTCTCCTCAAACAATAGCATGGTATTCTTTCACTGTAATAGCTACTGTAAATTGGACAGTGCAGTTAGATTAACAAGAATTTAAGCTTTCTGCCAATATCAGATATGTCTATGTCCTGGGAAGTTTTCTTGTTACTTACAACCTCATGCAAATCGCATTAGCCTACGTTAGCTCAACCGTTCCACAGGGGACCCACCAATCCTGAAGAAGATTTATAAGTTGTTTGATTTATGTTCCATCCTACAGCCTAATATTACCAAGTTCTGTTCCAAGTTTATTGCTGTTCCAAGTAAATTTGTTAAAGAACAACGACCCCTATTTGAAACAGTGGCCAGGTAAACAAAACCAAAGCATGGGTTTCTATCATACGTTGTCCATAGACTGCTTAAAGAAACTAATATGTAATTTGGGTGAACTATACATTTTACATAAAAAATAAATCATCTAATAGTAGGAACAGCACCATCTAGTGGTCAGAACAGGTGGGTCTAATCGGGTGGTCTAATCGGGTGGGTCTAATCCTGAATGCTGATTGGTTAAAACTGCACTCCAGCCAGTGTCTATTCCACAAATTACTACCAGCTAAATCTAGGATGTTAAAAAGCCTATTTACTCTGTTCCTTCTAACTGCGCAATCCACTGTCTCATCAGCCCATCCAAGCAATCTATAAACTTGATCTCCACTATAAAAAGCATCAAGAGATTATCTCACATTTCTTTAGACAAACATTTAGTTTTTCAACAGCAGAGATTTGTATAAACCTTGCTGTCTGTCTCTCCGACATTTGCAACATTGTTTCAATATTCAAATTTGATCTCCTGCTGTCCCATAGTAATGAACGTGTCATGACGAGCCAGACAGGTGAACAGCGTTTCTCAGCCAGTCTAAATCATGAATCAGCTGGCATTTTTATGGATTTATACAAAGAAATGTCAATTGAAAAAAGGTAAAATGAAATGAAGTGCAGATAATGAAAGAGATTTGCGTCAGTTCAAATCTGGCATCAGGACAAAATGTGATTCATAGTCACCGAATATATTTTAAGTATTTTAATTAAACTCAAACGATAAATGGTAAATGCAATTTTCGTATATACGGGTTCACTGTATCTCCGCGCAGGGTAGATCAGAGAACTGTGGAATGTACTCAAATAGTAGTTTTATACTATGACAATTTTATTCTCAACTTGTCCAGTTGGCCTATCATAGTAGAGTTTTAGCATGGTTAATACTCTTGCTCCTCCTTTGTGGGCCCCCGAACTTGTCCAAGCCCCTTGGCGTTTTCCTTCTCCACATCTGGTTGTTGGGTAGATTAGATCCGTCTTATGTCTGTCGATTCTACACTGAAACAGTTCCTAATATGGTATTGTCCAGTATTCTAAACTCCTGGTTGGTCTAGAGAGATGCACCCCTCCCCTCTCCAGACTGTCCACAGATTTTATGGCCTGTGTTGGTCAGTCCTTACACCTACACACACACACCCCTCTGTATTGTTTGTTTGTGTGTGTAACAAAACAATATTCCTCTTCAACCAATATGCTAACAGCCTATAGTGCATAAACATAAATCCTAACAATAATTTTGAGTCTTTCCAGCTTCAGTTTGAAGTGATTGTGTTAGCGGTCTTGTTAGCTAGCTCCTCTGAACAACAGTGTCCTGACGAGTGAGCACATTTTCTATGCCAGGTGAAATCGCGCTTCATTAGCTCATTGTTAAGGATGTATCCAAATAAATGTCACTAAAAAACAGCTTAAACAAATGCAAAGGCAGCTACGTTGCTGTTATTCTGGCTGCACTTTTTGAAGTGACTGTAAATTAACTGTATTTGGCTAGCTAGCAAGCAAGGGATAAGAATGTTGCCAGACAGTTTGGCATTGGAACATTTTGAACAAGCAACTGGGTCGCACCCATAGATACAGAACAACAAGATTGAACAACTGGGTCGCGTTAGAGCGAACAACCAGCCAGCTTGTGTAGCAACCCTAGATTTGTGTCGGGACTATATCTTGTGGAAGGATGAAATAAATTCATCAAAATAACGTTTTTAATGAAAATATGCCAATCATTATTTGAATATGTTGGCAGCCCACTGTATAAAAGTGATAATCCCCTCAAAGCCTGTGTTTGGAGGATATATCCTCCAAACACTGGCTTCTCAGGCATTATCACTTAATTATACAGTACCAGTCAAAAGTTTGGAAACACCTACTCATTCAAGGGTTTTTCTTAATTTTTTTTTCTACATTGTAGAATAATAGTGAAGATATCAGAACTATGAAATAACACATATGTAATCAAGTAGTAACCAAAAAGTGTTTTAGATTTTATATTCAAAGTAGCCACCCTTGCCTTGATGACAACTTTGCACATTCTTGGCATTCTCTCAACCAGCTTCATGAGGTAGTCACCTGGAATGCTTTCCCAACAGTCTTGAAGGAGTTCCCACATATGCTGAGCACTTGCTGGCTGCTTTTCCTTCACTCTGTGGTCCAACTCATCCCAAACCATCTCAATTGGGTTATGGCCGGGTGATTATGGAGGCCAGGTAATCTGATGCAGCACTCCATCACTCTCCTTGGTCAAATAGCCCCTACACAGCCTGGAGGTGTTTTTTGGGTCATTGTCCTGTTGAAAAACAAATGACAGTCCCACTAAGCGCAAAACAGATGGGATGGTGTATCGCTATAGAATGTTGTGGTAGCCATGGAGGTTAAATGTGCTTTGAATTCTAAATAAATCCCTGACAGTGTCACCATCACACCTCCTCCATGCTTCACAGTGGGAACCACACATGCAGAGATCATCCGTTCACCTACTCTGTGTCTCACAAAGACACGGCGGTTGGATACAAAAATCTCAAATTTGGACTCATCAGACAAAAAAAGGACAGACTTACAATGGTCTAATGTCCATTGCTCCTGTTTCTTGTCCAAGCAAATCTCTTCTTATCGTTGTCCTTTAGTAGTGGTTTCTTTGCAGCAATTCGACCATGAAAGCCTGATTCAAGCAGTCTCTTCTGAACAGTTGATGTGTCTGTTACTTATTTGCATTTATTTGGGCTGCAATCTGAGGTGCAGTTAATTGCTGATTTCTGAGGCTGGTAACTCTTATGAACTTATCCTCTGCAGCAGAGGTAACTCTGTGTCTTCCTTTCCTGTGGCGGTCCTCACGAGAGCCAGTTTCACCATAGGGCTTGATGGTTTTTGCGACTGTACTTGAAGAAACGTTAAAAGTTGTTAAAGTTTTCCACAATGACTGACCTTCATGTCTTAAAGTAATGATGAACTGTTGTATCGCTTTGCTTATTTGAGCTGTTCTTGCCATAATATGGACTTGGTCTTTTACCAAATAGAGCTATCTTCTGTATACAAACCCTACCTTGTCACAACACAACTGATTGGCTCAAATGCATTAAGAAGGAAAGAAATTGCACAAATTAACTTTGAACAAGACACACTTGTTAATTGAAATGCATTCCAGGTGACTACCTCATGAAGCTGGTTGAGAAAATGCCAAGCATGTGCAAAGCTGTCATCAAGGCAAAGGGTGGCAACTTTGAAAAATGTCAAATATAAAATATATTTGGATTTGTTTAACACTTGTTTTGGTTACTACATGATTCCATATGTGTTATTTCATAGTGTTGATGTCTTCACTATTATTCTACAATGTAGAAAATAGTAAAAATAAAGAAAAACCCAGGTATGAGTAGGTTTGTCCAAACTTTTGACTGGTTCTGTACAACAGGTGGGTCTAATCTTGAATGCGGATTGGTTAAAACCGCATTCCAGCTGGTGTCTAAGTTACCACCAGCTAAATCTTTGATGTTAAAATGCATATTTACTCTGTTCCACCTGACTGCGCAATCCACTGTCTCATCAGCCCAGCCAAGCAATTTATAAACTTGATCTCCACTATAAAAAGCAGCTAGACATTGTCTCACATTTCTTTTAGACTAAAATTTAGTTTTCAACAGCGGAGATTTGAAAAACCTTGCTGTCTGTCTCTGTCACGCCCTGATCTGTTTCACCTGTCCCTGTGATTGTCTCTACCCCCTCCAGGAGTCGCTTATTTTCCCCAGTGTATTTATCCCTGTGTTTCCTGTCTCTCTGTGCCAGTTCGTCTTGTATGTTAAGTCAAGTCAACCAGTGTGTTTTTTCCCCGTACTCCTTTTCTATTCTCTTTTGCTAGTCTTCCTGGTTTTGACCACTGCTTGACTCTGGACTACTTTCCTGCCTGCCTGATCATCCTGCCTGCCCTGACCTTGAATCTACCTGCCCTTCGGTACCTATTGGATTCTGAACTGGTTTTGACCTTTTGCCTGTACACAACCTTTTGCCTGTTCTCTTGCCTACCCCTTTTTGGATTAATAAACATTGCAAGACTCCAACCATCTGGGTCTCGCCTTGTGCCTTGATAGTCTCTCCGAAATCATGAATCAGCTGGCATCATTTTTATGGATACATACAAAGAAATATCAATAGAAAAAGGTCAAACAAAACAAAGTACAGCTAGTTTGCAGTCTTTCCATCTTCAGTTTGAAGTGATTCAGTTAGCTGTGTTGTTGGCTAGCTCCTCTGAACAACAGTGTTCAACAGTGAAGAGGCGACTCCGGGATGCAGTTGACAGTTCCTCTGTCAAGTGTCTGTTATTTTGCCCATCTTAATCTTTTCTTTTTATTGGCTAGTCTGAGATATGGCTTTTTCTTTGCAACTATGCCTAGAAGGCCAGCATCCCGGTGTCGCCTCTTCACTGTTGACGTTGAGACGGGTGTTTTGCCGGTACTATTTAATGAAGCTGCCAGTTGAGGACTTGTGAGGTGTCTGTTTCTCAAACTAGACACTCTAATGTACTTGTCATCTTGCTCAGTTGTGCACTGGGGCCTCCCACTCCTCTTTCTATTCTGGTTATGTCCAGTTTGCACTGTTCTGTGAAGGGAGTAGTACACAGCGTTGTACAAGATCTTTGGTTTCTTGGCAATTTCTCGCATGGAATAGCCTTCATTTCTCAGAACAAGAATAGACTGACGAGTTTCAGAAGAAAGTCCTTTGTTTCTGGCCATTCTGAGCCGGTAATCGAACCCGCTGATGCTCCAGAGACTCATCTAGTCTAAAGAAGGCCAGTTGTATTGCTACTTTAATCAGCACAACAGTTTTCAGCTGTGCTAACATAATTGCAAAAGGGTTTTCTAATGATCAATTAGCCTTTTAAAATGATAAACTTGGATTAGCTAACACAACATGCCATAGGAACACAGGAGTGATGGTTGCTGATAATGGGCCTCTGTACGCCTATGTAGATATTCCATTAAAAAAACTGCCGTTTCCAGCTACAATAGTCATTTACAACATTAACAATGTCTACACTGTATTTCTGATCAATTTGATGTTATTTTAATGGACAAAAAATGTGCTTTTCTTTCAAAAACAAGGACATTTCTAAGTGACCCCAAACTTTTGTACGGTAGTGTAGGACCATAAATAAATAAATTAGATTTATTTAAAAAATTTAGTTCCCCATGATAGGACAATAAATAAATTAGGTGTATAATTTATTTTAAAATGCTGCTCCACCATGATAGGATAATAAATAAGATGTATAATTCATTATAAAATGTATATCCCTCATCTGCACAAAATTGAAAGCTCTCTCACGACACCTGTTCACAGACATACATTGGTTCTGGGATATGCAACCATTTCCTTTCTCACTCACTTAATGCCACACTTTCCTAAACACCAAAACACACACACCATCCATCTCAATACATTCACACATATCCACATACTGTGCCTTCTGTCTGCTGTGTTTTTATCTCCACCATGTTGAATTAGTGCTTTTGTGTTCCAATTAGTTATATTTGAAGATATATAGAAAAGCTATATGTTTTGTTGTTGTATTATTACAATCCATACCAAGGCTAGTATTGTGTGCTTCATTTTTAGAATAGCCATGGAGTAGTCTTTTTGTCTCTGAACAATTGGTTATCAATATACATTTTATTGACTACGAGAGCTACGCGTTTTCTCCGTCATGTTTGGGTGTTGCTTGTATTTGTAATATTTGTCAATACATTTCTCTAGTCTTATAATTTGTTTTGTGTTGTTATCCAGATTGAAGGTTATTACCCACCAGATTGTGAAGTGCTAATATTTAGTCTAACTTACTGATACTGAATATTACATTTTTATCTTAAAGTGATCTACATTGCTGTGTTCAGTCCGCCATCTTGCCATCCCATCCTCATGTCTTACTCATTATTAGAAAAAAGATATTAGGTACTATTTTTTATTGAATATTTATATGAGGCCTATACATTAAAATAGCCAATTTGGGTAAAAATCAATTAGCTTAATTTCTCAGAGATATATTTCAACAAAATAATGTTACAGGAATGCTAATCTTATCTGGTTCTAACTACATAAATTATTTCAAAACAATCTGAGATGGTGGGTGTCATGGCTTGCTGCAATGACATTGAACAAACCAGGGGTAAGTCAGTTATTGGGACTGTGTGTGATGGACCCTGATGTGGTGACTGTGTGTTATCACCTGATAATGTAGGGGTGGGCAATACATTTGTTTCGAGGGCCACATCGGGATTTAAAAATTCAGCCAAGGGCCACAAAGATTTTTTGGGGGAACGATTTGTTCGTCAAAAGCAATTTGTGGGCTAGAAAAAAGGCAGTTATTTGAAAATGTAGAGGTCCATTATAATTTCCACATACTTTCTATCTAGTTTTAGATGTTCAAGAGTGGCCTGGAGTGTTTTTTTACCCAAAATAATAGTCCCCCCATTTATTTTATTATTATTATAATTTTAGATTTTTTTTACTCAAACCTCCCCCGGATCCATACCGCAAGCACATTCAATTTGGTCCGTGGGGCCGTATGTCGCCCACCCCTGTGATAAGGGCATTACTCTGGCGTCTACGGGGCCTGGTTTCAATGGTATTGTGTATTGGAGGAGCAGCAAAATTAATTTCCATTGCTGCCATACTGTACTGTGTGGTCTAACTAAGCTCCACCCAGCCCAGATGATAAGGCTGAAAGAGAGGTTGAGGGAGAAGCGGAGGGGGAGAGAGGAGGGGTAGGGGAGGGGCAGGCACATAGCTGGAATTAATAGCGTCTCAACACTGGCGCCAAAAAATCATGCCCGGGCTGAAGCCAGTCTAAATGATGTGCTCACATTGCTCTGAGCCTAATTTGGCTCTTACACATGTTCACTGTAGAGAGGAGACTGCAGACAGGAATTTCAACCCCGACAAAAAGGAGAGACACTCTGTTTGAACTTCAAAGCCGCCGCTGTTTGAGAACCGAAAATGAATGGGATCATCATTGGTGGACAAACCAATTTCAAGGACTTTCTATTGACAAGACAGAAGCACATTGAACCTCTGCTAATATCAGTCAATATTCAGACCCCGAATCATAATACTTCTCAGGTTCAGAAAAGGGCTGGTTGCTGAATGCATATACAGTGCCTTCAGAAAGTATTCATAGCCCTAGACTTATTCCACATTTTGTTCTAAATAGATTTTAATGAGAAAGTGAAAACATGTTTTTAGAAATGTTAGCAAATTTATTGAAAAAGAAATAGAGAAATATTTAATTTACGTATGTAGTCACACCCCTGAGTCCAATCATGTTAGAATCACCTTCGGCAGTGATTACAGCTGTGAGTCTTTCTGGGTAAGTCTCTAAGAGCTTTGTACACCTGGATTGTACAATATTTGCACATTGTTCTTTTATAAATTCTTAAAGCTCTGTCAAGTTGGTTGTTGATCATTGCTAGACAGCTATGTTAAAGTCTTGCCATAGATTTTAATGCCGATTTAAGTCAAAACTGTAACTAGGCCACTCAGGAATATTCAACGTGTATATTTGTCCTTGTGTTTTAGGTTATTGTCCTGTTGAAAGGTGAACTTGACTCCCAGTGTCTGTTGGAAAGCAGACTGAATCAGGTTTTCCTCTAGGATTGTGCCTGTGCTTAGCTCTATCCATTTCTTTTTACCCTAAAAAAACTCCCCAGTCTTTGCCGGTGATCAGTATACCCATAACATGATGCAGCCACCACCATGCTTGTAAATATGAATAATGATACTCAGTGATGTGTTTTGTTGGACTTTCCCTAAACATAATGCTTTGTATTCAGGAAATAAAGTTAATTTCTTTGCCACATTTTTTCACAGTTTTACTTTACTGCCTCATTGCAAACAGGTTGCATGTTTTGGAATATTTGGATTCTGGTACAGGCTTCCTTCTTGTCACTGTCATTTAGGTTAGTACTGTGGAGTAACTACAATGTTGTTGATACACCCTAAGTTTTCTCCTATCACAGTCATTAAACTCTGTAACTGTTTTAAAGTCACCATTGGCCTCATGGTGAAATCCCTGAGCGGTTTCCTTCATCTCCGTCAACTGAGTTAGGAAGGACGCCGGCATCTTTCACTATGCTCAAAGGGATGTTCAATGTCTGCTTTTTAAAAAACTTTTACCTGTCTACCAATAGGTGCCCTTCTTTCTGAGGCATTGGAAAACCTACCTGGTCTTTGTGGTTGAATCTTTTTGAAATTCACTGCTCGACTGAGGGACCTTAGAAATAATTTTATGTGTGGGGTACAGAGATGAGGTACTCATTCAAAAATCATGTTAAACACTATTATTGCACACAGAGTGAGTCCATGCAATAAAGAGGTTGACTGAAGACATTTCAGCTTTTCATTTGTAATAATTTGTAAAAACAAATATATATATAATTCCACTTTTACATTATGGGGTATTGTGTGTAGGCCAGTTACACAAATCTGTAACACAACAAAATGTGGAAAAAGTCAAGGGGTGTGAATACTTTCTGAAAGCACTGTAAAAAGCTGTGTTCTTTTAAATCTCACAATTCACAAAATACAATTTATTCAGCAAAATTTCAAATTGAAAGCAATGTTTTTTAGGATTATAGACTAATTGCTATATTAAGGTAATGATGAAGCTGTACCTCTGGGGTTGTTGAGGGAGGCCTCGGTGGCTTTGCCCCCGTCTCCACAGTGGCCCTGGTCGAAGGGGGTGCACTGGTCCCCAGTCCCTGCCACCACCTCCATGTTCTTGGCCAGGTCCTTCGGCTCTGTGAGGGTCCTGAGTCTGTAGACCCTCCTGCTGCTGGTGTCAGACAGGTAAAGAAGCTCCCTTACTGGGTCCATGGCCAGGTAGTACTTATGGGCTGGGCTCGTGCTGAAAAGAACAGACTTGTGAGCAAAATGTTACCTAGTCATGTAGGTCTAAAGTACCAAAAACATGAACAATGTACTGTTTGTATGAAATACACATATACAGTACTGAGTAATCTTCAAAGAGCTGGCTTTTATCACTAAACACCAGTTCAGTTGCCTCCGACAGTCTTTCATATTAAATGGTTGCTCAAGAGGAACCACGTCATCAGCTCCGACATTAAAATCTCGCTGACGTGAAACAAACATCTGCCAACCAAAGATAGACTCCATCTTTTCATCAGAAGTTATTATTACAATCCTTACAGCGCTAATTATGACAGCTGTATCACCTTTACAGTTGATTCACTGCAACTGAAAGGGGACTGAAATCCTGACAAAATGATGGAGGCAACCTAAGTGCCTGTGTAATATGAGCCCTGACAGAGTGTAAGAGCTATGTGTGATGGCGTGCTTCCTTGTGAACTCTCTGTAAATATTAAGCTATGATTATAGATGCTGATTCAGAAAGGAACATTACTCATCTCAGGCTTTAGCTGAATGTGCCATCCCATACAAGCAGTGAGGAAAAAAGCACAGCTAGTTCAGTGATTTTTTTTTACAGGCTTTGATTGAGAAAGAATCAATTGCGAACATGACAGCTGCTTGAAAAGATGAATCATATCTCTGGGAGAGATGAGAGCCTGTTCGTTTGGGGGAGAGAGTATGAGAAGCCTATCCCAACACAACAGTGTTACACAGGCCTTCAGCGGGGCGCTCTCCCATCTAAACACACATGAAAGGCTGGGGCTTGTCTATGATAAGAGGCACCCTTTAAAGACCTCGCCTCGTTTGTATTTTTCTCCAAAGTATTTCTCTCCATTTCTGATCCCTGCTACTTTTATTTCCAGGTCAATACACTTCCATATTGACTGACTCTCCTCACTTCTAATCCTGTATTCTGTAACCAAATGAGAACGTCTTCTTTCATCCATGAAAGGGAGGCTGGCGGTTTGCAACTGAAGCATCGCTCTCTTCATGCAGCAGTGTCATAAAAACAGTTTTGAGGAAAATACATTATGAATGAATATGGTATTGAAAACGTACCTGTGCCTGATATCTCGATTCCTAGCAGCGTTGTATTAAAGAGATAGAAAGACAGTATTAGTTCTTATCCTTGGAGAAATGTCTCTTCTTCGATCCATGATTACACTTATGAAAGCATTTCAATGAAACTTTTCTGTTCAGTTTGTTTGTGTACTGTGTGCACAATAGATTACTTATTTTCTAATCTTTTTCCATTTGATCTTGAAAATTGAACAATCATAACAACAACAGCAAAATATTTGGGCAACTAGCACTACAACAACTTTTATTATACTGTATATGTCAAATGCTTCAACCTCAAATAGTGCTTGTGATAATGTACAAATACATAAAAACATAAAAACACTGAAAAACATATTTAAAGATGCACTATGCAGAAATGGCTTCGCCATTTCCTGGTTGCTAAAATTCGAATAGTTCGCCTAATTTCAGTTCATGTGACAAAACAAGCAAGTATAGTGCAGAGAATCATTTTACCATCTAAACCGCTGTGAAGTATATTTTCCATAACCAAAACTATTGTATTTTCAACCTTTTAGACCTGGCGTACAAATCTGAAAGTAAAAGGCGCAAAAACTAAACTTAAGAACAGGAAAAATAGAAATAGCGCACATAGAACAGATCTATCACTTCGTAGACTTGCTTTCAATGAGAATGGCATATCTATAACATATATTTCCATGTGCATTTGGTTGGGTCGCCCAAAAAGTTACATATTGCTGCTTTAACTGTTAGTCTTAACGTGTCACCTCAGTTCTAGAATGCTAATAGCAAATCCGTTGGGTAGAATCCTTCTGATGAAGTTGAAGTCGCCAATGTAGATGCTGCCGTCGGAGCCACAAGTGATAGCGACAGGAGCGTAGAGCTTGCTGCCCAGGGCAGGCCCGTTACAGTTGGGGCAGGGGATGGTGCGCACGTTCCCCGTCCCCATCACTGTGTGGATGACTGGAGGTTGCTGGGAGATGAAAATGTTCTCTCCATTCCCTTTGTGTAGGACACCTGGAGTTTAAGGACAACTAGCAATTATAATCCAATCCAGAGGAATGACTAGTCCTTCCTGGAATCTTCAAAGTTCAACAAGGCCAAGAATAATGCATTGTACTAGTCTATATCAAGTAATTTAAAAAGGAAGTTAAAAAAATGATAGTTTGGCAAGAATGCCTTCACAATATTCCTACTGGATAACCAGGTAGGAAATAGTGTCAGGTCAGGTAGGCTTAGGGTAAAGTACTGTTGAATGGAATTGTGATACAGAGGAACAGGCAGAGCCCTTACCGCTTTGGAGGTTAAGGATGTGGTGCTTGTCCAGGGACCAGCCCCCTAGGTTGGAGGCAATCATCTCAAAGCCCTGCAGCTGAGCCATCCTTCTCTCCCACACAATGTAGTCAGCACATGACTCATACTCATAGCCTACAGAGACTGGAACACAATAGACCACTAGGCCGTTAATGTGACGCCACCAATGCATTCATTATGCTGTTGTTATTGCATTTACAAAGAGACATACCTGGAAAACAACAACCCCTAATGCTTTTGTGATGGTGCGGCTAGCTCCTGCACAGTGTACAATTGCTTGAATATGTAGTTGCTGTGGTCAAGGCAGAGGCTGGAACGATGCAGCACGGTGGTTATAGCGGAGCCTGGATGTGTGCTAACAATGTGCGAGTCTCCGGAGCCTTTTTAATGCATCACTGATACCATCATGCTCTGCTGCATCCACCCAGTATGTGTACATGCTCACGCAATTTTTGTCACTCTGTCTTGCTGTCTCTCTCTCTCTCTTCCTCTCTCACCCACACAAACACATGCGAAGGAAGTACACGCAAACACACACACACACACACACACACACACACACACACACACACACACACACACACACACACACACACACACACACACACACACACACACACACAACAAGCAGGACATAGTCAGTTACACAGAGTAGCTACAGGCTCCTGCCTGTCTCACCATGATAGATCAGCCTGTTACTATCGGCAACGGAGAGAGGGATGGTGAGGAGGAAGGAGGGAGAGAAAGCGTGAGAGAGAGAGCTCAATTCCCACTGGTACATAAAGATAAATGAATAAATTAGAGCCTGTCTCATTTCCTTATCTCTTCCTCTGGTTTCGTGTGGATGAAAATATGTTTGCCCCATAACAAAATGTGTGTTTTGAATTTGAATTTAGTTTGGATGTTGTTCCTAATTGTGTCATGTGTTCGGTCCGTAACATCTCCAGGACTTCCTATTTATATCACAGACTATTAACCACAGTGCATCATATACACCATCAAGGAGCTGAATACACACAAATTAAATCGTGCATTCAGTGAGAAAGGATTCCAATGCATGCACACCAGCCAGGCAATCAAGAAACACTCTGCTATCTGATAGTAATACATGGAGCAATCAAGAGAGAAATCCTCATAGTGTGAAGGAGATAAGAGTACCCAGCTAGCACATGATGTTCTGAGAACCATATGTTTCTTAGAGCTTGGTGAACATGTGGTTATCTTATGGTTATTTTGCATACAACCTTCCTACAATGTTCTGGGAATGGAGCAAGATAGTTGTTTGGCTTGGGAACATTCTCAGCCCTTTTAAGGAACTTGACAGAATAAAGTTATTTTCTTGGTATTTCGTTACTTTAACAGAACATTTCCTAAAAGTCTAAACATGGTTACATTTAATTAACATTTTTAGTAATGTTCTATGAACGTTCTCCAACTGGTTTGACATTGGGAATGTTCTCAAGTAGTTCAGAGAAAGTCATGAAACAATGTTCTCCTGTGGGAATTTCAGTAGTTCAGCATAACGTTTTCGGAAGGTTTCCTCAAGTAAGTAATTCAAAAACCTCAAAATAACCTATAATTTCCGATCTCAAAACGGTAATAAAACCTACCAGGAAACATTTCAAGGAGCCATAGTAAAACGTTCTCAGAACCTCCTTGCAACTAAACATTTTAGTTCCCAGAACAGGTGAAATGTTCACTTCCGTTTTCAGAACATTTAATTAAACTACTTTCAGATTTACCGGTCAGGAACCTTCCCAGAACCAATGGGAAACCAAAAACATACGTTCCCACAACTTCCAAGGAACCAAATGTGCTAGCTGGGTCTCTCCTGCTTTCTATTCCATTTAGATTTGTAACACTCTCTCCATCAAGAGCTGGTGCTCCCAATAGGCAGACGGCACACTAAATCAACCACTGATATAGAGTTTATATGTGGCCCTTCAAAAATCTCTCAGGCTTTCATACTACTGACCATTAACACACTGACAATCTCTTTAGAGCTCTGTGTGATTGTATTATCTAAAGATAAAGTATAACAAAAGTAACATGCTGTTCTTCTGTTACACTGTTGAACATTATACTGTCTTTATAGATTTGTATCTTCCGTTAGCTACAGATTGTCTCTCGTAGTTACCCAATGGAGAATGCTTACTTGCTTTCATCCCTTGGGTGTAAATTGTCAAAGGAGTGAAATACAGCACATTATATTTGCCATATAGGAAATCTGAAAGCAGATGATTCAAGTGCCTCATACTGTCTTACCCAAAGCTTGGGCCAGGCCCAACACTTTCTGCCCATAGACATCAGTCTTGTTCCAGGCCAGGACATAGACCAGGTTGGGGGCAGCAGGGAACCACTTCTGGAAGAGGCGTCCCTCGATGGCGGAGGATACGTGCACCTTAACGAGGCCAGTGGGGATGATGGAGTGGGTTAAGATGATGCGTAACAGAGACTTGTAGCCAGGGGAGCGGGTGCTCAGGTAGCTGAGCTTTAAGAAACTGCCAGGGATGGTGATCTCCTCTTGGACAGCCTGAGGAAGAGGAGAAAGCATTTCACCTGCTGTTATTACATGCTATTGGTAACTAGGAGTTGGAAAGGCTTCAAAAGCCCCAAGGATACAGACTGTACGTATAGAAAACTTTTAAAACTTTTTCAGCAAAATAATTTTTGATCACTCAGTGTTTGTACTCGCTTCAAGATATACTTGCACGTACTGTATATCACTTTCTTGAAACCAAATCAAAATAACAATACTTGACACTTTTTTAAACTTTGAACATTCTTTGTAACACTATGCCTCTGGAATACAACATAGCAACTATATATCCTATATCATTAGCAACGTACAGGAGGACATTTTAATTACTGCTGATGATCTAACCCCCACTCCCACCCTTCACTGCTCACAGATTCAATCATTCTGAACTGGGTCCTCATTAAAATCACTATCAGTTTCATTATCTTCCACAACAAACTAGGACGTCTAGTCATCTACACACTGCAAAACACAGTTCCAAAGAGGTAGGAATATCAGGGGAATCGGGGGAGAAAATAGCAAGCAGATGGCAGCTCTGTGAATAAAGCGCCCCGGCAACTGATTAGTGTGAGATTCTAAGATGATTCACAGGTACAATATGAGCCTGCTGGAAATTTGACACGGTGCGGGAAGAACGCAAAAAAATACATTTCAATATCCTACTAAAGAAAAATGGAGGAATTGGAATAAAAACGACCATTTATCACTTACACCTGGAAGTCATCATAACATGATATTCCGAGTAGAGTATAGGTTGTAATTGAAAGCTGAGTGAGTACCACTGGGACTTAATACTGTATATTACCATATATATTATGTTTATTACTGGCTGGTGGGTGGGCAGTCCACTGTACCTGCAGCTCAGGGATGGCAGGGCCTCGCTCCTCACAGGTGCTGGCGAAACGGGTGAGAGGGGAGGGGAGGACGATTGGGTAGGGACTGACAAGGTTCTTCAGGTCACATACAGGGGGGCGAGACTCCACCCTCGCCATGGTGACCTTCTCTACAACGACAAACTGGTTCCATGGTAACCAGACGGTGCGTTTCTGCATGAGGAAGGGAGCCCTCTGGAAGATCAGGGAAACTGAGATTCCCCCTGCAGCCACCAGGTCAAAACTACAGGAACAGAATCAACACAAATCAGAGCAAGACTATCTCAGCATCATAAGCCAGTTTACTATAGTATCCATGTCACGCCCTGACATTAGAGAGCCTTTTTATGTCTCTATTTGGTTAGGTCGGGGTGTGATTAGGGTGTGCATTCTAGTTTTTCTATTTATTTGTTCCCAATCAGAGGCAGCTGTCTATCGTTGTCTCTGATTGGGGATCATACTTAGGCAGTCTTTTTCAACCTTTAGTTTGTGGGATCTTGTTTGTGTGTAGTTGCTTTCTGCACTGCATGTAGCTTCACGTTCGGTTGTGGTTTATTGTTTTTTCGTGTTCATCAAAATAAATGATGTACGCTTACCACGCTGCACCTTGGTCTGATTCTTCCATCAACGGGCGTGACAATCCACTAGCGGTGTAACGAACCGTAGTTGATTCGTGATCCGTACGGATCACCCCTCACGATTCGACACGCATGTGAACCGCGGATCAATTGCAAAGTTTAACCATCATAGTGTGAAATACAGTTCGACTTCCGCTGTTACTTTTTAAAGTAATAATTCCCTAAATCTCGATGCAGAGCTGCAGTGAAAAGATAAAGACAAGACAGATATGTGCTGTGTTTTACTCTTTTATTTATTTATTTATTTATTTATTTTACCGTTATTTTACCAGGTAAGTTGACTGAGAACACGTTCTCATTTGCAGCAACGACCTGGGGAATAGTTACAGGGGAGAGGAGGGGGATGAATGAGCCAATTGTAAACTGGGGATTATTAGGTGACCATGATGGTTTGAGGGCCAGATTGGGAATTTAGCCAGGACACCGGGGTTAACACCCCTACTCTTACGATAAGTGCCATGGGATCTTTAATGACCTCAGAGAGTCAGGACACCCGTTTTAACGTCCCATCCGAAAGACGGCACCCTACTCTGAAGCCTGAAGGATGATTTGATTATTGTTAAAAAGCAGTTGTGTGTACTGTTCACGTGAACTGGGCATGTTGAATCCCAATGCATCAAACCTGGATGCTCGTGTTGCAAAAAGCAAAGAAGAAAAAATAGCAGTGACAGCCATGGCTAGCGGAGCTGAAGAACTGGAAAAGCTTCCCGCTTCATTTAAGTCTCATGTATGGGAGCATTTTGGCTTCCCTGTCAAATATGAGGTCAGAAGAAAGGTGGTGGGCAACACCATTACGGTGTGTAGGCATTGTGCCACAAGAAAGCCGTATGATCATGGAAATACATTGAGCATGGCCACACATTTAAAGCGTCATCACCCTGGTGTGTCAGTGACGGGAGCCAACTCAGCCAAGAGACAACAACTTCTCACTGCGACATTTAAGCAGCCCTTTGCTGCAGAATCCGACCGGGCTGAAGCCATCACCAAATCTATTGGGATGTTTATCACTGCAGACATGAGGCCATACTCTGCTGTGGAAAACAAAGGGTTTAAAAATATGGTGAAAGTGCTTGAGCCACGCTACGAAATCCCTTCGCGCACCCACTTCATTATGAAGATCTTTATGCCAGATCTTTATGAACAGGAAAATATCAACATTGAGCACTGAACACTGAAACTGCACTGTCTGTCCATGATCCTACCTCTGAAAACAATCCATGACCTCAAGTGAGGAAGACAGCACCATCACTAGAGATGTCAAGGCTGCCATTAGAGAGGACCTGAACCCCAGATACCCCGCTAATGTACAGGACTACCTTCATAGATCTACTGCACTGGATCCAAGGTTCATGCCACAGAGCCAACAGGAGCAGACTCAGAGGCATCTCCTCCACAAAATAATTCGGCCATGAAGGAGCTTCTCGGGGAGACCTTTGCGAGCAAGGACACAGGCAAGACGTTTGCCAACACCATCAAAGAGGAGGTGGCATCCTACAAGGCAGCAAGTGGCATTCCAGTGGTTGGTGATCCACTGGCATGGTGGAAAAGCAATGTGTGTAAAGACCCTCACATTTCCATGATGGCAAGATGCTACCTGGCTGTGCCTGGCACTTCAGTTCGTAGCGAGAGGGTGTTCTCCACGGCAGGAGACATAGTGACTGCAAAGAGGACTACCCTCTCCCCAGACAATGTAGACATCCTCATCTTTTAAAAAAATAATTTGAAGTTATAAGCTCAGGTCTGCTTTGCTTTCTTTCTTAACTTTTTTTTGATAATGTGGACATGGGCTATTTTTTCATTCACTATTGTTCAAAGGAAGAAAGTATCATGCCTCATATTGCACTTTAATTTAACAATTGAGTATTGAATATTTTGTTTTAATATTTTATTTAAACATCGAAAAGTTCCTTGCTTTAAGTGTTCTTTAAGTAATAAATGGAAAGCAAAGTTATAATTGTCTCCCTCTTTATTTTTGCTGATCCGAAAAATGATCCGATCCGTGACTCAAAACTGTGAGTTTTGTGATCCGTTGCACCACTATTATCCACATACAATTCTTGACCACTGTCTACCTACCTGCCATCCTGGCGACTGACAGAGAAGCCGAATTCGGGGTACTGCTGGAAGCTGATGTTCACCCCCACCAGTGGGGTCCCGTCTACTGCCACCACCTGCCCCCGGATCACTGAGGCTCGGCTAGGAGAGAGCAGGGTTTATTTCACTGGGTAAATACATTCTACTATAACAAGTTAAGAGTTTTCCAGTTCAGTTGACAATGCAATAGTGCTATATCCATACACTGTGGTAGCTTACAAATAGCTACATAGAACAGGATCTGTACTTCAGTGGCAATTATACACTGAACAAAAATATACATGCAAAATGTAACAATTTCAAAGATTTTACTGCATTACAGTTCATATAAGGCAGTGGTTCCCAAACTTTTTATAGTCCGTACCCCTTCAAGCATTCAACCTCCAGCTGCGTACCCCCTCTAGTACCAGGGTCAGAGCACTCTCAAATGTTGTTTTTTTCCATCATTGTAAGCCTGCTACACACACACACTATACGATACTTTTATTAAACATAAGAATGATTGTGAGTTTTTGTCACAACCCAGCTTGTGGGAAGTGACAAAGAGCTCTTATAGGACCAGGGCACAAATAATTATATAAAAATAATTAATAATTTTGCTCTTTATTTAGCCATCTTACATACAAAACGTTATTTGATCATCAAAAATTGTGAATAACTCACCACAGGTTAATGAGAAGGGTGTGCTTGAAAGGATGCACAAAACTCTGCAATGTTGGGTTGTATTGGAGAGAGTTTCAGTCTTACATAATTTTCCACACACAGTCTGTGCCTGTATTTAGTTTTCATGCTAGTGAGGGCCGAGAATCCACTCTCACATAGGTATGTGGTTGCAAAGGGAATCAGCATCTTAACAGCGTGATTTGCAAAGGAAAGAAACTCTGAGCACAGCCCTTTCCAGAAATCTGGCAGTGGCTTCTGATTAAATTCAATTTTCACAGAACCGCTTGTGCAATTTCGATGAGGCTCTCTTGTTCAGATATCTGTAAGTGGACTGGAGGCAGGGAATGAAAGGGAAAACTAATCCAGTTGTTTGTGTCGTTCGTTTCAGGAAAGTACCTGCGTAATTGGACACCCAGCTCACTCAGGTGCTTCGCTATATCACATTTGACATAAGTCCGTAAGCTTGAGTTCATTTGCACACAAAAAAATCATGCAATGATGGAAAGACCTGTGTGTTGTCCTTGTTAATGCAGACAGAGAAGTGCTCCAAATTCTCAATCATAGCCTCAATGTTGTCCCGCATATTGAATATAGTTGCGGAGAGTCCCTGTAATCCTAGATTCAGATCATTGAGGCGAGAAAAAATTCCCAGATAGGCCAGTCGTGTGAGAAACTCATCATCATGCAAGGAGTCAGACAAGTGAAAATGATGGTCAGTAAAGAAAACTTTAAGCTCATCTCTCAAATCAAAAAACGTGTCTGTCACGATCGTGTGGCGGATTGACGGACCAAAATGCAGCAGTTGGAAAATATGCCATCTTCTTTTATTATAACACGAAGATGAACACGACACAAAAACACTTTAACAAAACAACAAAATAACAAAACGACCGTGAAGCTACAAACGTTGTGCACATACAAACAGGCTACAAACGTTCTTACATAGACAACACTAGACATATACACTCAACACAAAACCATCTACTACACCCCATAACCCCTTTACCAAATAAACACCCAAAACCAACAAAACATAAACATTACCCATGTCACACCCTGACCTAACTAAAATAATAAAGAAAACAAAGAATAATAAGGCCAGGGCGTGACATAACCCCCCCCTTGAGGCGCGAACTCCGGGCGCACCATACACAGTCTAGGGGAGGGTCTGGGTGGGCTCCCCTCCACGGTGGCGGCTCCGGCTCTGGTCGTAGTCCCCACGTCACCACAGTACCTAACCACCTCCTAGGCTTCCTCCAAACGACCCCCCTCCACATTAACCCCATTGCATTAAGGGGGAGTTCCGGACTAAGGGACAGCTCTGGACTAAGGACCAGTACCAGGGTAAGGGGCAGTACCAGGGTCAGGGGCAGTACCAGGATAAGGGGCAGTACCAGGGTAAGGGGCAGCACCAGGGTAAGGGGCAGCACCAGGGTAAGGGGCAGCACCAGGGTAAGGGGCAGCTCCAGGGTAAGGGGCAGCTCCGGACTGAGGAATGGCAGCTCCGGACTGAGGGACTGCAGCTCCGGACTGAGGGACTGCAGCTCCGGACTGAGGGACGGCCCATGGCTGGCTGACAGATCTGGCTGCTCATGGCTGGCTAACGGATCTGGCTGCTCATGGCTGGCTAACTGATCTGGCTGCTCATGGCTGGCTGACGGATCTGGCTGCTCATGGCTGGCTGACGGATCTGGCTGCTCATGGCTGGCTGACGGATCTGGCTGCTCATGGCTAGCTGACGGATCTGGCTGCTCATGGCTAGCTGACGGATCTGGCTGCTCATGGCAAGCTGACGGATCTGGCTGCTCATGGCTAGCTGACGGATCTGGCTGCTCATGGCTAGCTGACGGATCTGGCTGCTCATGGCTAGCTGACGGATCTGGCTGCTCATGGCTAGCTGACGGATCTGGCTGCTCATGGCTAGCTGACGGATCTGGCTGCTCATGGCTAGCTGACGGATCTGGCTGCTCATGGCTAGCTGACGGATCTGGCTGCTCATGGCTAGCTGACGGATCTGGCTGCTCATGGCTGGCTGACTGATCTGGCTGCTCCTGTCTGGTTGGCGGCTCTGGCAGATCCTGTCTGGTTGGCGGCTCTGGCAGATCCTGTCTGGTTGGCGGCTCTGGCAGATCCTGTCTGACGGACGGCTCTAGCGGCTCCTGTCTGGCTGGCGGCTCTAGCGGCTCCTGTCTGGCGGACGGCTCAGTGGGCTCATGGCAGACGGGCGGCTTTGCAGGCTCATGGCAGACGGGCGGCTTTGCAGGCTCATTGCAGACGGATGGCTCAGATGGCGCTGGGGAGACGGATGGCTCAGATGGCGCTGGGGAGACGGATGGCTCAGATGGCGCTGGGGAGACGAGCAGTTCAGTCAACGCTGTGCAGACGGCAGACTCCTGCCGGCTGAGGCGCACTGTAGGCCTGGTGCGTGGTGCCGGGACTGGTGGCACCGGGCTGGAGACACGCATCTCAGGGCTAGTGCGGGGAGCAGCAACAGGACGCACAGGACTCTGGGGACACACAGGAGGCTTGGTGCGTGGTTTAGACACTGGTGGTAAAAGGCTGGAGACACGCACCATATAGCTAGTGCGTGGAGGAGGCACTGGTGGTACTGGGTTGGGGCGGGGAGGTGGCGCCGGAAATACCGGACCGTGCAGGCGTACTGGCTCCCTTGAACGCCGAGCCTGCCCAACCTTACCTGGTTCTATGCTCCCCGTCGCCTGACCAGTGCGGGGAGGTGGAATAACCCGCACCGGCCTATGTAGGCGAACCGGGGACACCATGCGTAAGGCTGGTGCCATGTACGCCGGCCCGAGGAGACGCACTGGTGACCAGATGCGTTGGGCCGGCTTCATGACATACGGCTCAACGCTCAGTCTAGCCCGGCCGATACGTGGAGCTGAAATGTACCGAACCGGGCTATGCACGCGTACAGGAGACACCGTGCGCTCTACTGCGTAACACGGTGTCTGCCCGTACTCCCGCTCTCCACGGTAAGTACAGGAAGTAGGCGCAGGTTTCCTACCTGACTTCGCCACCCTCCCTTTAAGGCCCCCCCCAAGAATTTTTTGGGGTGTACTCACGGGTTTCCAGCCTTGTCTCCGTGCTGCCTCCTCATATCGCCTCCTCTCGGCTTTCGCTGCCTCCAGCTCTTCACGAGGGAGGCGATATTCTCCAGGTTGATCCCAAGGTCCATCTCTTTCCAATTCGTCCTCCCAACTCCAGAGATCCTGTGTAGGTAGGTCCTGTTGCCGCCTTCCATGCCGCTTGGTCCTATGGTGGGTAATTCTGTCACGATCGTGTGGCGGATTGACGGACCAAAATGCAGCAGTTGGAAAATATGCCATCTTCTTTTATTATAACACGAAGATGAACACGACACAAAAACACTTTAACAAAACAACAAAATAACAAAACGACCGTGAAGCTACAAACGTTGTGCACATACAAACAGGCTACAAACGTTCTTACATAGACAACACTAGACATATACACTCAACACAAAACCATCTACTACACCCCATAACCCCTTTACCAAATAAACACCCAAAACCAACAAAACATAAACATTACCCATGTCACACCCTGACCTAACTAAAATAATAAAGAAAACAAAGAATAATAAGGCCAGGGCGTGACAGTGTCAATACTTTGCCCCTTGATAACCAACGCACTTCTATGTTGTAGAAGCATTACATGGTCGCTGCCCATATCATTGCATAACGCAGAAAATACACGAGAGTTCAGGGGCCTTGCTTTAACAAAGTTAACCATTTTCACTGTAGTGTCCAAAACGTCTTTCAAGCTGTCAGGCATTCCCTTGGCAGCAAGAGCCTCTCAGTGGATGCTGCAGTGTACCCAAGTGGCGTCGGGAGCAACTGCTTGCACGCGTGTTACCACTCCACTATGTCTCCCTGTCATGGCTTTTGCGCCATCAGTACAGATACCAATACATCTTGACCACCAAAGTCCATTTGATGTCACAAAGCTGTCCAGTACTTTAAAAATATCCTCTCATGTTTCCAGTGGTTTGCAGACAAGGATGTCTTCCTTAATTGACCCCCCATAAACGTAATGGACATATACCAGGAGCTGTGCCAGGCCCGCCACGTCTGTTGACTCATCCAGCTGTAACGCATATAATTCACTGGCTTGTATGCAAAGCAGTAATTGTTTCAAAACATCTCCTGCCATGTCACTGATGCGTCGTGAAACAGTGTTGTTTGATGAAGACATTGTCTGTATAGTTTTTTTGGCCTTATCCACCAGAATTGTCCCGGCTATATCCGAGGCAGCAGGAAGAATTAAGTCCTACACAATAGTATGGGGCTTACCTGTCCTAGACACTCGGTAGCTCACCATATAAGACGCTTCTAGCCCCTTCTTACTAACGGTATCTGTAGCTTTTCTACATGTCTTACTACTTATTTTTCAAATTGTCATGTTTCGTTTCTAAATGTCTCTGCAAGAGTGAATGTTTCCTGTGAGAGAGTAACGGTTAATGTGATTTGATGTTAATTATTTTACTAGGCTACCTGTATTTGACATTGTGCTGTTATTATGCTCGCCAGAGGTAGCCTGACTGCCATTAGGTACCGAGATGAGATCCTCAGACCCCTTGTGAGACCATATGCTGACACATGCACATTTGTGGCCTGCTGGAGGTCATTTTGCAGGGCGCTGGCAGTGCACCTCCTTGCACAAAGGCGGAGGTACCGGTCCTGCTGCTGGGTTGTTGCCCTCCTACGGCCTCCTCCACGTCTCCTGATGTACTGGCCTGTCTCCTGGTAGCGCCTGCATGCTCTGGACACTACGCTGACAGACACAGCAAACCTTTTTGCCACAGTTCGCATTGATGTGCCATCCTGGATGAACTGCACTACCTGAGCCACTTGTGTGGGTTGTAGACTCCGTCTCATGCTACCACTAGAGTGAGAGCACCGCCAGCATTCAAAAGTGACCAAAACATCAGCCAGGAAGCATAGGAACTGAGAAGTGGTCTGTGGTCACCACCTGCAGAATCACTTCTGTTTTGGGGGGTGTCTTGCTAATTGCCTATAATTTCCACCTTTTGTCTATTCCATTTGCACAACAGCATGTGAAATTTATTGTCAATCAGTGTTGCTTCCTAAGTGGACAGTTTGATTTCACAGAAGTGTGATTGACTTGGAGTTACATTGTGTTGTTTAAGTGTTCCCTTTATTTTTTTGAGCAGTGTATAATATACTCTACCTGCTGTCGAACGGGATGTCTCCAGGGAAGACATGGGTGCTGTCCTTCCCAACCAGGAAGTGGACACGGTCATAGAAGAGGCGTGAGAGGAGCGAGGCGAAGGGGGTCTGGCTCTGCTGGATCAGGTCTAGGGGGTCCGGGGAGCCCTGGCACAGAGGCCCACTGTGACAGCTCGACTGCTGGCAGCAGTCCGGGTCCACACAGTCCGTCAGGCCATCTACAACACAATAACACAACATCATCACAGCTAAGTCTACACTGTACAGTATCTCAGGCTCACAATGTAATACAGGTGGGAGAGTTAAATAACATTCAAAGCACAGAGGACCATGTGAAATTGAGATAAAATCTCTCAAGTGGTTTGAAACTGTAAATCAAATTTCCAAATTATAAAGAATAAATCGATAATGTTTCTCCTAAGTGGGAGTACATCCACTCCACCCTATTGAGCCTTTAACACACAGTAATCAAGATGTCTTGCTGTGATGATTTAAACTTGAAAAACGTGGAGATACTGATGAATAACAATATATCTAGCAGCTAGATATATTGTTATTCATCAGCATCTCCACTTCAATGAATAATTGTCATTTTGAGAGTGAAGAACTGAGAAAAAAACAGAATTCAGGAAAATATAAAGAGTGCCTATTTGAAAGCTAGGAAAAAATTATGAGTAGCTCACGACATGTTTCATAATTTAAAAGTAGCTCTCATGCTAGAAAAGGTTGGAGACCCCTGATCTAGATCATTTCTGACAAGGAGCAAAATGCACTTCTGATTTATACAGTCTCAATACAGTACATGTATACTGCACTTACCGCTCTATAATTGCAATATAGTGCCTTCCTAATTATGTTCTCTTTAATGTCTAATACAATGTGGGTCTGAGCAAAGGCAGCGCGCATTGGTTCCATTAAATCCATAGACTCCTCTCACACAGCCAGTTTCAGTAGTGCTTAAGTGAATGCTGACATTCATCACAGCAAAATTGCATTGGTAATTAAAAGCAGAATAATGTCTCTTTGTCTTTTGTACACACCTTCCGCGATATGTAAACATGCTTTCTCATAACACGTTTTAAAAGTGTGGTTACTTATATCAGAGATGGCAAATATAAGTGCAATGTGGAATTAATTCTGAATAAAGTGTTACAGTAAGTATGTGTACAGAATATAATAAGGTAGGAACTATACTAAGGTAATGTAATAAGATAGTAACTATATTAACATAATGTAACAAGGTGTAATGATACAATATGTGCCAAATAAAATTGACAAGCTTAAATTCAGTAAACTACTGGCTAACACAACAGCATAACTACTGGGCCGAGAGCCATAATATGCCCATTCAGTGCTGGATTGCCAAAGTAAGGGAGGCACTGTGCCCAGCAGGCCTGGAATTTCGTGATTTTAGGGGCAAGGCCATTTGGCCTTCAAGAGTTGCTGAATCTGCCAGGGCACCAAGGCCATTAACCAAAATAGCTGTAACGATGTACGCTGAGAGTCGGGAAGCAAGTTCAGGGAGTAAATACATTTAATAAATAAACGAACACGAACAGCGCACCGGCATGAAACAGATACAGAAACAATAACGCCTGGGGAAGGAACCAAAGGGAGTGACATAAATAGGGCAGGTAATCAAGGAGGTGATGGAGTCCAGGTGAGTGTCAATAAGCGCTGGTGCACATGACGATGGTGACAGGTGTGCGTAATAATTAGCAGTCTGGTGACCTAGAGGCCAGAGAGGGAGTATATGTGACAATAGCCAATAAAATTGCGTATGTAACTAAATAATTAGCCTACATGTCGAAGTGTAGGTGATATCTTATGCTACTGGCTACTGGCTATAGTCCAGACCGATGCTGACATGAGGGAGGCGCCTGAAAATGTAGCCAAACTAATGAGACTTTTAATTACATACTCCATATATAGGCCAAACGCCAGTCATGTTTGACAAATTTAATGTAGCATCATTATTAATGTCTAAATGCTTGATTCTGTCGACATACTTGAGGCATGTTCATTCAGATAGGAGAGAAAGGTCAGTACCTGCTGAGCACTGCAACATCACCCACCTTGCAATCTGAGCAGAGTCAACATTTTGAAACTATTTAACCATAAATGTAATTGTTTATTAAAACCTAGAAGTTTTTGTCATTTTATGAGGCATGCCTCACCATGTTCTGACCATAATGTTAACAGGATTATTTTATAAACACTTCCTCATATGCCATTGAAACCAGCAGGATCTATTTCTCTAATGTTGTCAACTTTCTTTCATTGCCGAGCAGCAAAATACATAATCCTAGTCATATTAACAACCCATGCTAGTTGTTGCGTCTTTAGATCTTCCCTCCTTCTAAATTTCTGAATGATATTTAATCTCTGTCATATGAAACCGCTCACATTTTGCTGTGCACTTTTGAAGTAAGGACAGGCAGACCAATAGAATTGATAATCTTTTCTACTATAGGGGATAGTAGATTGACATAGGCTAGTGATTTTGCTGTTCGTTAGGACTACTCATCTTGTTGGCTGATGAAAAGTAAATGTGGACAGTTCTTCTAACATCTTCAATATGAAAGCCGCAACATTCCCTATGTGTCAGTCTTCACTTGTAGCCTACTTCGGAGCTGCGATGCCTGTGAGAAGGACGTGATCATGTGATGGTATCTGAGATATCTGAGAGAGCCAAGTGAGTGAGAGGTGATTCGGAGCATGGCGATTGGCAGCAGGGAGAAGGGAATTATAATGATTATATTCAGCCCAAGGGCACAACGGCCACAAGGCATGGATTTATATAGGGGGCATTACAGCCACACAAGGGGGAAGCGACAGTCATGGCCCCTGGGAAATTCGAGGCCTAGTGCTCAGCCATAACCAATACTTAGATAATCAACAAATAAACAACACAATGAAATTATGAAGAAAACATTTATTTGGGGGAGAATTGCTATGCGTGTTCCGGATCTATTGTTGTATAATTGATGTACTCCACAGCTTCACAAGTAAAACAAAGCATAGTGCATCAGCAATGCACAGCCACCATGTTCATAGTGAAGGCTGTTCATTTGTGGTTATAGCAACTAATTTACAGCTGGTTGGAAAAGTCATTATCTTTTCTCTTAATCACTGCTCTTTTTCAGGTGATCATTTGCCATTTAGTTTTTTCAAACAATGCCTCTGATGAGGCCTCATTTGGAATATAAATGGCATTTCTAATGGAGTTGAGATGAGATGAAAATAGGAATATGTTCTGGGGTTGTGATGTATATATATTGGCTTGAGAAAGTAATTGGCATGGGGTGATTATTTCCTCCTCCTTTGTTGGAGTGTCGGGCCAATTTGAGCCTCCTACAATTTCCCTCTACATCAAAGGAGGGCCAAAATGAATGTACATCATCCAAGATTCCCATCAGTCATAAGAACTCACACACAATGCGGAGGTATCATCTTTGAAGGGAGAGTCATAGCTGTCGTGAATAGCACTCAATTAGGTTGTAGAATGACAGAGTGAACGTTTACTGCCCAGGCTGCCGCACATAACTGAACTGAACGTGATTTTATTTTCTATTGTATTGGGTGAGGAAAGAAAATACAGTGCATGATTTATGATCAACACAAACAAAACAAAGATACACTAACATCACGCTGCACATTGTTAAGGCGTTCCTCCTCCTCTCCATTTTCGGAAAAGGAGGAGTATTGAGGGAACCAAGGCGCAGCGAAGTTTGAACACATAATGATTTATTAAATAAACAAAATAGACAAAGACGAAAACGAACTATACTGGATATAACTAACAAAATAACAAAACGATGTAGACAGACCTGAACAAACGAACTTACATATACACGAAGCACGCTGACACAGGAACAGACTACATAAACCGAAACGAAACAAACAACCGAAACAATCCCGTATGGTGTAAGACATAACACAGACACAGGAGACAATCACCCACAAACACACAGTGATAATGCCCTACCTAAATATGACTCTTGATTAGAGGAAAATGCAAACCACCTGCCTCTAATCAAGAGCCATACCAGGCAAACCGAAACCAACATAGAAACAGATAACATAGACTGCCCACCCAAAACACATGCCCTGACCAAAAACACATAAAAACTAACATAAATAGGTCAGGACTGTTACAGTACCCCCCCCCCAAGGTGCGAACGCCGGGCGCACCAGCACAAAGTCCAGGGGAGGGTCCGGGTGGGCAGTTGACCACGGTGGTGGTTCCGGTTCCGGACGCTGTCCCCATACCACCATAGTCACTCCCCTCTTCTGTCTACCCCTACCACTGACCACCCAAACATTACCTTCCCCTAAATAATCAGCTAGCACCGGAACAAGGGGCAGCACCGGGACAAGGGGTAGCACCGGGACAAGGGGCAGCACAAAAACAAGGGGCAGCACCAGGATAAGGACCATCACCGGGACAAGGGGCAGCACCGGGACAAGGGGCAGCACCGGGACAAGGGGCAGCACCGGGACAAGGGGCAGCACCGGGACAAGGGGCAGCACCGGGACAAGGGGCAGCACCGGGACAAGGGGCAGCACCGGGACAAGGGGCAGCACCGGGACAAGGGGCAGCACCGGGACAAGGGGCAACACCGGGACAAGGGGCAGCACCGGGACAAGGGGCAGCACCGGGACAAGGGGCAGCACCGGGACAAGGGGCAGCACCGGGACAAGGGGCAGCACCGGGACAAGGGGCAGCACCGGGACAAGGGGCAGCACCGGGACAAGGGGCAGCACCGGGACAAGGGGCAACACCGGGACAAGGGGCAGATCCCGGCTGAAGGACTCTGGCAGGTCCTGTTTGGACGGCTCTGGCAGGTCCATGCAGGCTGACGGCTCTCTACGCTCATGGCAGGCTGACGGCTCTCGACGCTCATGGCAGGCTGACGGCTCTCGACGCTCATGGCAGGCTGACGGCTCTCGACGCTCATGGCAGGCTGACGGCTCTCGACGCTCATGGCAGGCTGACGGCTCTCGACGCTCATGGCTCTCAGACGGCTCTCGACGCTCATGGCTCTCAGACGGCTCTGGCTGCTCATGGCTCTCTGGCGGCTCTGGCAGATCCTGTCTGGTTGGCGGCTCTGGCAGATCCTGTCTGGTTGGCGGCTCTGGCAGATCCTGTCTGGTTGGCGGCTCTGGCAGATCCTGTCTGGTTGGCGGCTCTGGCAGATCCTGTCTGGTTGGCGGCTCTGGCAGATCCTGTCTGGTTGGCGGCTCTGGCAGATCCTGTCTGGTTGGCGGCTCTGGCAGATCCTGTCTGGTTGGCGGCTCTGGCAGATCCTGTCTGGTTGGCGGCTCTGGCAGATCCTGTCTGGCTGACGGCTCTAGCGGCTCCTGTCTGGCTGACGGCTCTAGCGGCTCCTGTCTGGCTGACGGCTCTGCAGGCTCATGGCAGACGGGCGGCTTTGCAGGCTCATGGCAGACGGGCGGCTTTGCAGGCTCCTGGCAGACGGATGGCTCAGATGGCGCTGGGGAGACGGATGGCTCAGATGGCGCTGGGGAGACGGATGGCTCAGATGGCGCTGGGGAGACGGATGGCTCAGATGGCGCTGGGGAGACGGATGGCTCAGATGGCGCTGGGGAGACGGATGGCTCAGATGGCGCTGGGGAGACGGATGGCTCAGATGGCGCTGGGGAGACGGATGGCTCTGGCCGGATATGGCGCACTGTAGACCTGGTGCGTGGTGCCGGAACTGGAGGCACCGTGCTAATGACAAGCACCTTCCTACTAGTGCGGGGAGCAGGGACAGGGCACACTGTATTCTCAAAGCCTACTCTATCCCTGATGCGTGGTACCGGCACTGGTGACGCCGGGCTGAGGACAAGCACATCAGGATTAGTAGGGGGAGAAGATACAGTGGGTTCAGGGCTCTGGAGACGCACTGGTAGCTTAGTGCGTGGGGCCGGAACTGGAGGCACCGGGCTAGATACACGCACTACAGGGAGAGTGCGTGGAGGAGGAACAGGGCTCAGGATACGCACTGGTAGCCTAGTGCGTAGTGTAGACACTGTAGGTACTAGGCTGGGGCGGGGAGGTGGTGCCGGAAATACCGGACCGTGGAGGCGTACTGGCACTCTTGAGCATTGAGCTTGCCCAACCTTACCTGGTTGAATGCTCCCGGTTGCCCGACCAGTGCGGGGAGGTGGAATAACCCGCACCGGCCTATGTAGGCGAACCGGAGAAACCATGCGTAAGGCCGGTGCCATGTATGCCGGCCCGAGGAGACGCACTGGAGACCAGACACGTTGAGCCGGCCTCATGACACCTGGCTCAATACCCAATCTAGCCCTCCCAGTGCGGGGAGGTGGAATAACCCGCACCGGGCTATGCACTCGTACAGGAGACACCGTGCGCTCTACTGCGTAACACGGCGCCTGCCCGTACTCCCGCTCTCCACGGTAAGCCTGGGAAGTGGGCGCAGGTCTCCTACCTGCCCTTGGCCCACTATCTCCTAGCCCCCCCCCAAGAATTTTTTGGGAATTACTTACGGGCTTTTTCGGCTTCCGTGCCAGACGCGTTCCCTCATAGCTCCGGTTCCTCTCTCCGGTAGCCTCCGCTCTCCTCAGTGCCTCCAGCTGTTCCCATGGGAGGCGATCTCTACCCGCTAGGATCTCCTCCCATGTGTAGACACCCTTTCCATCCAGAACATCGTCCCATGTCCATTGCTCCTTCTTTTCCTGTCCCTTTCTCCTTTGACTCCGCTGCTTGGCTCTGGGTAGGTGGGTGATTCTGTTAAGGCGTTCCTCCTCCTCTCCATTTTCGGAAAAGGAGGAGTATTGAGGGAACCAAGGCGCAGCGAAGTTTGAACACATAATGATTTATTAAATAAACAAAATAGACAAAGACGAAAACGAACTATACTGGATATAACTAACAAAATAACAAAACGATGTAGACAGACCTGAACAAACGAACTTACATATACACGAAGCACGCTGACACAGGAACAGACTACATAAACCGAAACGAAACAAACAACCGAAACAATCCCGTATGGTGTAAGACATAACACAGACACAGGAGACAATCACCCACAAACACACAGTGATAATGCCCTACCTAAATATGACTCTTGATTAGAGGAAAATGCAAACCACCTGCCTCTAATCAAGAGCCATACCAGGCAAACCGAAACCAACATAGAAACAGATAACATAGACTGCCCACCCAAAACACATGCCCTGACCAAAAACACATAAAAACTAACATAAATAGGTCAGGACTGTTACACACATGCCTGCCTTATCACACGCACAGGCACACACAGGGGAACGCACACTAACACGGCTAAAGAAACTGTGAAAATTAGCAAAGAATGAAGACCTGATAAAGTGAAGAAGCTGTTTTGCTTCAATCTAGAAGCTTCCTAGGATCTAACTTAACACTGTCAAGGTAAGAGGTAATGGTACAAGCAGCCAGAGCTGGGAACCCCTGAGGAGTGGGTGAGGTAAAATAATTCACGCTCAAATCCACATCTCCCTGTTTTTCAGACACTAGCTAGACTGTAGAGACTGTGCACAATATTATGCTCTTACCTTCTCTGACACTTTGGCTATGTTTTAACTGGCAGCCAAATTCTGATCTTTTTTCCACTAATTGCTCTTTTGACCAATCACATCAGCTCTTTTCACATCAGATCTTTTTCAGAGCTGATCTGATTGGTGAAGAGAACAATTACTTGAAAAAATATCAAAATTGGGCTGCCTGTGTAAATGTAGCCTTCTGTCTGCATGTTTAAAGGATCTAGATGCAGTCTAATGTAGCTAATTTACACCTTATATAAAGAGGTACATTTTAATGAAACATCTGACTCATGTAGTGGAATTGGATGAGACATAGTGCTCAAACAGAATCAGTATATTTTGGAGCCTGTCACTTTAAATGATTTCATAATGACTCTTCATTTATACATATTACACCTCATGTTGTATCATCATAAACTCATAAGAAAAAGGAGTTCACGCTCCAACCACATCCCTGTTTCCAGATGGTAGCGTGACTGTACAGTAACTGTATTACGCTTTTATCTCCTTTGCCACATACAAAAGAACTAGATGCAGTCTAGTGTAGCCAATGTACACCTCATATACAGAGGGACATTTAAATTAAGAAGCTGACTCATGCACTCGATGAGACATGGTGCCTAAACAGAAGCAGTATGTTTTGTAAACTGTCAATCACAATTTGTATTATACCAAACTACAGTAATTACTACATTACGCAACCATGTTTTACACTTCATATTACATAATTATAAACTTGACTTTCTCTTTTTTAACTTTGAAACAACAATAACATGCCATGTAAGTCAGTGAACAACTAGGTTACCCTTGCTTTTACAAATGGCCTTTTTCTCCATCTTTTACATTTCCCTCAAAGACACGGGCATTGAACCCAAGCTCCAAAGCCTCATATCTGGTTCCCTGTTCACTGGAACACTAGGGGCTATGCTCAAGCATTAATCCTCAGAGGAGCCAAGCAACAGGCAGCACACCATCAGCAAATTACTGAGAGAAAACTTAGAGGTCCCCTTGGTCTGAGAGCCATGGCAACTATTGTAGCGAGAATCTAACAAAAGGAAAACAAAAAGGAAAATGAAAAGGCTCGTTGGCTCAGATGAAGGGAAGGAGAAGTGGAGTCCTAAATATTTCCTCATCCTGACCTTCACCGGCACTGGAGGTCAAGTCATTAATCATTATTGAGTCACAGACAGGCCACCATCCACAGGGACCTTACCTCTGTCGTTGTCAGTGTTGTCATCACACTCTGTCTCCATGACGACATTGCATCCCATGCCGCTCCAGCCCGCCTGGCACACACAGTGCCACCCGCTCTGTTCCAGGGTGCAGCGACCGTGGCCATTGCACAGGCCTGGACAGCCGTCTGGATGGAGAAAGGGAGAGAAGACAGACAGTCTGTGTATCAGAACACTGCCAGAAACAACGGGTCATTCCTCATGATTAAGGAGATGGGGACAGATGCTGCTCTCTTTTAATTTACATAAAATCCAGATGTCTGGCCATTCGAGAACATTTGCTACATACACTCCCCTACGTATTTATTTTGACAGTGAAGCTAAAACTTTTCATTTGGCTCTACTCTCCGGAATTTTGGATTTGAGAATGTACAGAATGTCACCTTTTATTTGAGGGTATTTTCATAAATATCTGTTTTATCGTTTAGAAATACATGCACTTTACGTATTCAGTCCCTCAATTGTCAAGTATTTGGACAAATTAACTTGTGACTTAAGCGGGTGACTCTACAAACTTTTTGCATGCATTTGCAGTTTGTTTTGATTGTGTTTCATATTATGTAGTGCTCAATAAAAATCAATAGTAAATAACGTGTGGTGTCATTTTGGAGTCACTTTATTGTAAATAAGATTAGACGTGTTTCTGAACACTACATACCATGATTACGGATAATCATGAATGAATCGTGATTAATGATGAGTTAGAAAGTTGTAGATCCTTAACCCAGTGAGTCCCACCGTTGTGCTGGTGTGATTTTGAACTTCTAACCCCTTTTAAACATTGTGTGTTTAAACTACAGACTTCTGGTTATACCATTAGATTTTAATATTTATTCTGCATACGTTGGTACCAACCATTAGTCTGTGTGATTAACAGGGGCTAAGCTAGGATGGTGTGTGAAACAACGAAGGATCCCGAAGGGACCTGGGCTGTCTTTTCAGAATGGTTTGAGATTCAAACTTTAAAAATATATCTATGAAAAGCTGAGACTCTCACAAGTCTTTTTTTTGGGTGGGGGGGGGGGGGTAGATCAGCTTAAATGTTGCCGATAGATTGTAGCTTCCATCAATGTAATTGTCTGCATCACTTCCAAATTAGTGAACAACAACGCTTAGGCTTCTACTTCCAGCTTATATATACTATATACATTTTATGGGCACAGTCTATTTTACAATAGTTATTTTTGTTTGTTTTTACTCATGTCCTTCCTCTAACCTCAACCTCCCATCTATTTCTTTCACAAAAGTTCTGAACCTATATATGTTTTACAGACAATGTATGTTTTACATTAGATATCTTGTTATTATTAGCTATTATTATTCCCAACTTTCAGCTCCTATCAAACCCTCCCATCTATCTCTTAACACCATCCATATTGGATTTCTATATATATATATAGCCATATAGTTTTCAACTGTGCTGTGATGATTCACAAACGTTCTGAACCTTTCTATTCTCCTAATTTCTACAGATTGTAAATAAAAAATAAACATTTTTGCTAAAACTATTATTATATTATTGATCGATTGACTATGACTTTTCAGATCACCCAGTAGTTCTATCTGAAGAGTTAGCTCCAGATAAATGTTGCAATTCTTCAGCCATTCCTGGACCTGTGACTAACAACAAGCTACATAATGGACAGTACCAAAACAAATTATCTAATGATTCTGTTTCTTTGCAGCAAAATCTACAGAGCTGGGAAGGTTGTATCCCCCATATCTATAACATTCTATTGGTTCGAATCTGGCATTGTTTTGAAGCCTTTAGTGAAAGGTCTAAATCTGTAATATCTAATAATTTCTGCCCTCCGAATTCATATTCATTTTATAAATATGCCCGTTTAATTTTGTCCGGCTTGCCGTTCCAAATCAAATGGAATATTTTTTCTCATATAAATGTAATGACTGTTCGCTAGGTGTAGGCAAGACCATAAGCAAATAGGTAAACTGGGATATGATTTAAAGAGTTAATCAGGGTCATTTTTCCACAAATAGACAGGCATTTTCCTTTCCATGGTAGCAAGATCTTATCTATCTTTGCTAACTTTCTATAAAAATGTTTTGGAGTGAGATCATTTATTAATTTTGGGATATGTATACCGAGTATGCCCACATCACCATCAGTCCATTTTATTGGTAAACTACACGGTAATGTAAAAGTTTTATTTTTTTGTGATCCAATACGCAATATAGTACATTTATCATAATTTGGTTGTAATCCAGAGAGGTTAGAAAAAGTATCTAGATATTTTATGAGACTGTGGAGGGATCTAAATTGTGGATTTAAAATAAAACATGAATCATCAGCGTACAATGACACCTTTGTTTTTAAGCCCTGGATTTCTAACCCCTTTGATATTATTGTTGGACCCCTTGATATTATTGTTGGACCCCTTGATATTATTGTTGGATCTGATTTTAATAGATAACATTTCGATGGCCATAATAAATAGATATGCCGAAAGTGTACAACCTTGTTTTACTCCTCTAGCAATTATTTCATATTTTACACCTACAGTAGGGTTACTATACATGACTTTAACCCATTTTATAAGAGATTCTCCAAATATTCCAGGCATTTATATATAAACTCCAGTCGTACTTTATCAAAATCCTTTTCAAAGTCAGCTACTGTATGAATAGCAGGCCTGGCTTCAGATTTTTCATAGTGTTCTATTGTTTCCAGTACTTGTCTTATATTATCTCCAAAGTATTGTCCATGTAAAAAACCTGTCTGATTAGAATGAATAATATCTGACAATACTGTACCTTTTTAATTCTATGCACTATACATCTTGCTAGAATTTTTGCATCACAACACTGAAGTGTAAGGGGCCTCCAATATTTACCAATATCCTGTTTCAGTAATAATGAAATCAGACCTTCTTGTTGAGTGTCCGATAATCTACCATTTTCATAGGAGTGGATAGAGTGCTCAGAGTAACTGAGCCTCTAAGGTACAGTTTTATTGCTATCTATCTGTTCTATCAGACCTTCTATTTCCTTTGTTAATATGGATTATTTGAACCTAAATTGCTTTTGTTTTAGAGCTGAGTACTAAATTGCATGGCCTCTAAAGGCACATTAAAAGTGTCCCATACAGTAAGGGGATCTGCTGTACCTATGTTATGTCGGAAAAATTCAATTATAAATGTCTCTGTCCTAGTTAAAAACAAGTTATCATCCAATAGGCTTTGATTAAATTCAGTTAGAGTAATGTATATGCCAATTATCTGATTGTACGACTGCATTCTGTCACCTGTCAACACTTTTTAAACCTTTTGGTGCCAACGAGAATGCCATAAGAAAGTAGTCAAGACAACTAGCTTGATTGAGCCTCCGTCATGTATATCTCACTAGGTCAGGATATTTAAGCCTCCATATATCCACTAGTTACAATATATCCATGACATTCGTGATTTCCTTAAGAGCATGAGGGTGATAGTTGAAACTGATAATTCAGTATATGTATTTTCAAAGAAATGTGGATCATCATTATTGGTCAGTAAAGGTTAATGAGCCATATCCAATAACATATTTAATATCATCCATCTACCTTGCAGATCTGTTTGTAAAATTTGCACATTCGGATCAAAATGACTGTTTATTAATATCATCACCCCTTTTGAGTTTCTTTGCCCATGGGAGAAGCATATTTCGCCCCTCCCCCAGTCCTTTTCCCACACAACTTCATCTAAAATTGTTGAATGAGTTTCCTGTAAACAATAGATATTATATTCCTTCTCTTTAAGCCAGGTAAATATTGTTAATCTTTTCTTATTATCTGCTAAACCATTACAAACTGGTTATACTTTTTTCACCAATTACCATAATGAGATACACGTTTCAAATCTATTGACATAATATAGCGTACTAGTCAACAGTTTGGACACATCTACTCATTCAAGGGTTTTTCTTTATTTGTACTATTTTCTATGTTGTAGAATAAATAACACATATGGAATCATGTAGTAACCAAAATATTTTATATTTGAGATTCTTCAAAGCAGCCACCTTTTGCCTTGATGACAGCTTTGCACACTCTTGGCATTCTCTCAGCCAGCTTCACCTGGAATGCTTTTCTAACAGTCTTGAAGGAGTTCCCACATATTCCGAGCACTTGTTGGCCGCTTTTCCTTCACTCTGCGGTCCAACTCATCCCAAACCATCTCAATTGGGTTGAGGTCGGGTGATTGTGGAGGCCAGGTCATCTGATGCAGCACTCCATCACTCTCCTTCTTGGTTAAATAGCCCTTACACACCCTGGAGGTGTGTTGGGTCATTGTCCTATTGAAAAACAAATGATAGTCCCACTAAGCGCAAACCAGATAGGATGGTGTATCGATGAAGAATGCTGTGGTAGCCATTCTAAATAAATCACAGACAGTGTCACTAGCAATGCACCCCCACACCATCACACCTCCTCCTCCATGCTTCACAGTGGGAACCACACATGCAGAGATCATCTGTTCACCTACTCTGCATCTCACAAAGACACAGAGATTGGAACCAAAAATCAAAAATTTGGACTTATCAGGCCAAACACAGATTTCCACCAGTCTAATGTCCATTGCTCATGTTTCTTGGCCCAAATAAGTCTCTTCTTCTTATTGGTGTCCTATAGTAATGGTTTCTTTGCAGCAATTTGACCATCAAGGCCTGATTCATGCAGTCTCCTCTGAACAGTTGATGTTGTGATGTGTATGAGACTGGTAACTCTAATGAACTTATCCTCTGCAGGAGAGGTAACTCTGGGTCTTCCTTTCCTGTGGCAATCATCATGAGAGCCAGTTTCATCATAGCGCTTGATGGTTTTTGCGACTGCATTTGAAAAAACGTTCAAAGTTCTTGAAATTTTCCGGATTGACTGACCTTCATGTCTTAAAGTAATGATGCTTATTCGAGGTGTTCTTGCCATAATATGGACTTGGTATTTTACCAAATAGGGCTATCTTCTGTATACCACCCCTACCTTGTCACAACACAACTAACTGATTGGCTCTAACTCATCGAACACACCAACTGTGTCATTGCATCACTGCTGCATAACATTTTGCACAGCTAGGCAACAATACTGATGCAGGTATCTTGTGCAGATGGTTGCATGCGGTTGGACACATGGAGGAGAGAATCATTTTCACAGTATCCTCAAAACCGTGTCTTTTTGACACAACTGCTGACAGCTACAGGGACATGAACACAAAGTGTCCACAATAGTAGGATTTCCAGGTCAGTTTACTAATGAGCTTGTGCTAGACGTGGCTAGTTAGCTTGCTAACCTAGCCAATGAGCTGTGTGTGTGTGTGCGTGTGTGAAAAAAATTGTAATATAAATTATGCTAGTTACTACCCCTGATAACTTGCCCAAATAATCATGTTTGAAAGAGTGTGAGTGTGTATGTCAGATAAATAGTAATAGAAATGGTAGATACTACTGTACCCCTGATAATTTGGTCAAATAACCGTGTGTGTCTGTGTGTACAGTAGGTGACATGTCCATGATAGCGATCTAATAACTATAGTTATGCTAGGTAATGGTTTGGCTTATCATGTTCATGTCTATGTAGAAGGAGACTGTAGGAGGAAGTAGAGAGGACTCAGGGACAGGTATCAGAGAGAGAGAAGGGCAGAGAAAGAGAAGAAGAGGTCTGGGTCAGCAGCTTCAGGCCTCTGCCACAATCTTTCTTTTCTGGATCCATTTATTGTGCCTAGGGCAACAAATGGCAATTTTACAGCCAGACCCTCCACTACGTCATCCACAAGTGTTGTCGCCACAGGTGCATCAAGACACTCAACGTCCTCTACAAGTGCGACCATTGCCTCCACTGGTGCAGCGAGACCCTCTATGTCTTTGTACTATTGCGACCACCACCGGTGCAGCGAGACCCTCTACAACACATATGTCAGAGTCAAGGCCCGCGGGCCACATCCGGCCCGCGAGAAGGTTTTTTACGGCCCCTGGGATGATCTTGATTTATTATTAGAACCGGCCCGCAGACCGCAGCAAGCCGGCAGCCCGCAGATCTTTTACACGCACCAATACTACATTTCCCACAATGCAACGGTGACGCACCGAGCAGTAGGCTGCTTCATTTCAATATTTATTGGCACAGCAGTCGTCAGCATCACAGTAAAATTAACTTTCAGATACCCATCAAAAATGGCAAAACGGAAGGTGGACACTGAGAACCGGGGGTTTCAAACAAGGTGGGAGTCGGAGTATATGTTCACGGAGGTAGCTGGAAAACCTGTGTGTCTTCTGTGTGGAGAAAGTGTGGCGGTACTGAAAGAGTATAATCTGAGACGACATTATGAAACGAAACACGCGGACAAAAACAAGAATATGGACATGGAACAAAGGCTACAAAAGGCAGAGGAATTAAAACGAGGCCTCAAATCTCGACAGGCTCTGTTCAAAAAAGCCAAATCACAAGGCCAGGCTGCTGTCAAGGCCAGTTTTATTTTGGCAGAAGAGATCGCTAAATCAGCCCGGCCATTTACGGAGGGGGATTTCATCAAAAACTGCATGATTAAAGTTTGTGACGAAGTTTGCCCAGAAAAAAGGCAACTCTTTTTAAATGTGAGTCTGAGCAGAAACACCATTGCCGAGAGAGTAGACCAGTTGTCCATCAATCTAAAAGAGCAGCTTAAGAAAAAGGGAAAAGATTTCATTGCATATTCCTTGGCTGTGGATGAGAGCACCGACATTTCTGACATTGCCCAGTTGTCAATTTTCATCCGCGGAGTGGACTCCAGCCTAAGCGTGACAGAGGAGTTTTTGGCTTTACGTCCTATGCATGGCACAACTACGGGGCATGATTTGTATGAAGAGGTGTCAAGATGTGTAAATGAGATGGAGCTGCCTTGGGAAAAACTCGTGGGTTTGACAACCGACGGAGCACCTGCGATGTGTGGACACAGGAGCGGACTGGTGGCGAAGATACGGGAAAAGATGCAAGAGGAAAACGCGACAGGTGAGCTGACAGCTTATCATTGTATCATACACCAGGAAGCGTTGTGCGGTAAAGCCTTGAAAATGGAGCATGTAATGAGCATCATCACGCGCACAGTTAACTTTATCAGAGCCAAAGGTTTGAATCACCGCCTGTCACGCCCTGGCCTTATTATTCTTTGTTTTCTTTATTATTTTAGTTAGGTCAGGGTGTGACATGGGGAATGTTTATGTTTTGTTGTTTTGGGTGTTTATTTGGTAAAGGGGTTAATGGGTGTAGTATATGGTTTTGTGTTGAGTGTAGATGTTTAGCATTGTCTATGGTGGTTAGTTATCTAGGAGAGTCTATGGTTACCTGAATGAGTTCCCAATTAGAGACAGCTGATTTCGGTTGTCTCTGATTGGGAGCCTTATTTAGGGTAGCCATAGGCTCTCATTGGTTGTGGGTAATTGTCTATGTAAGAACGTTTGTAGCCAGTGTGTGTAAGTGCACAACGTTTGTAGCTTCACGGTCGTTTTGTTATTTTGTTGTTTTGTTAAAGTGTTTTTGTGTCGTGTTCATCTTCGTGTTAAAATAAAAGAAGATGGCATATTTTCCAACTGCTGCATTTTGGTCCGTTAATCCGCCACACGATCGTGACAGAATTACCCACCATAGGACCAAGCGGCATGGAAGGCGGCAACAGGACCTAACCACAAAGGATTTCTGGACATGGGAGGAGATACTGGATGGTAAGGGGCCTTGGGATCAACCTGGAGAATATCGCCTCCCTCGTGAAGAGCTAGAGGCAGCGAAAGCCGAGAGGAGGCGATATGAGGAGGCAGCACGGAGACAAGGCTGGAAGCCCGTGAGTACAACCCAAAAATTTCTTGGGGGGGGCCTTAAAGGGAGTGTGGCGAAGTCAGGTAGGAAACCTGCGCCTACTCCCTGTACTTACCGTGGAGAGCGAGAGTACGGGCAGACACCGTGTTACGCAGTAGAGCGCACGGTGTCTCCTGTACGCGTGCATAGCCCGGTTCGGTACATTGCAGCTCCACGTATCGGCCGGGCTAGACTGAGCGTTGAGCCATATGTCATGAAGCCGGCCCAACGCATCTGGTCACCAGTGCGTCTCCTCGGGCCGGCGTACATGGCACCAGCCTTACGCATGGTGTCCCCGGTTCGCCTACATAGGCCGGTGCGGGTTATTCCACCTCCCCGCACTGGTCAGGCGACGGGGAGCATAGAACCAGGTAAGGTTGGGCAGGCTCGGCGTTCAAGGGAGCCAGTACGCCTGCACGGTCCGGTATTTCCGGCGCCACCTCCCCGCCCCAACCCAGTACCACCAGTGCCTCCTCCACGCACTAGCTATATGGTGCGTGTCTCCAGCCCTTTACCACCAGTGTCTAAACCACGCACCAAGCCTCCTGTGTGTCCCCAGAGTCCTGTGCGTCCTGTTGCTGCTCCCCGCACTAGCCCTGAGATGCGTGTCCCCAGCCCGGTGCCACCAGTCCCGGCACCACGCACCAGGCCTACAGTGCGCCTCAGCCGGCAGGAGTCTGCCGTCTGCACTGCAATGACTGAACTGCCCGTCTCCCCAGCGCCATCTGAGCCATCCGTCTCCCCAGCGCCATCTGAGCCATCCGTCTCCCCAGCGCCATCTGAGCCATCCGTCTGCAATGAGCCTGCAAAGCCGCCCGTCTGCCATGAGCCTGCAAAGCCGCCCGTCTGCCATGAGCCCACTGAGCCGTCCGCCAGACAGGAGCCGCTAGAGCCGCCAGCCAGACAGGAGCCGCTAGAGCCGTCCGTCAGACAGGATCTGCCAGAGCCGCCAACCAGACAGGATCTGCCAGAGCCGCCAACCAGACAGGATCTGCCAGAGCCGCCAACCAGACAGGAGCAGCCAGATCAGTCAGCCAGCCATGAGCAGCCAGATCCGTCAGCTAGCCATGAGCAGCCAGATCCGTCAGCTAGCCATGAGCAGCCAGATCCGTCAGCTAGCCATGAGCAGCCAGATCCGTCAGCTAGCCATGAGCAGCCAGATCCGTCAGCCAGCCATGAGCAGCCAGATCCGTCAGCCAGCCATGAGCAGCCAGATCAGTCAGCCAGCCATGAGCAGCCAGATCAGTTAGCCAGCCATGAGCAGCCAGATCCGTTAGCCAGCCATGAGCAGCCAGATCTGTCAGCCAGCCATGGGCCGTCCCTCAGTCCGGAGCTGCAGTCCCTCAGTCCGGAGCTGCAGTCCCTCAGTCCGGAGCTGCCATTCCTCAGTCCGGAGCTGCCCCTTACCCTGGAGCTGCCCCTTACCCTGGTGCTGCCCCTTACCCTGGTGCTGCCCCTTACCCTGGTACTGCCCCTTATCCTGGTACTGCCCCTTATCCTGGTACTGTCCCTTACCCTGGTACTGTCCTTTAGTCCGGAACTGCCCCTTAATGCAATGGGGTTAATGTGGAGGGGGGTCGTTTGGAGAAAGCCTAGGAGGTGGTTAGGTACTGTGGTGACGAGGGGACTACGACCAGAGCCGGAGCCGCCACCGTGGAGGGGAGCCCACCCAGACCCTCCCCTAGACTGTGTATGGTGCGCCCGGAGTTCGCGCCTCAAGGGGGGGGTTATGTCACGCCCTGGCCTTATTATTCTTTGTTTTCTTTATTATTTTAGTTAGGTCAGGGTGTGACATGGGGAATGTTTATGTTTTGTTGTTTTGGGTGTTTATTTGGTAAAGGGGTTAATGGGTGTAGTATATGGTTTTGTGTTGAGTGTAGATGTTTAGCATTGTCTATGGTGGTTAGTTATCTAGGAGAGTCTATGGTTACCTGAATGAGTTCCCAATTAGAGACAGCTGATTTCGGTTGTCTCTGATTGGGAGCCTTATTTAGGGTAGCCATAGGCTCTCATTGGTTGTGGGTAATTGTCTATGTAAGAACGTTTGTAGCCAGTGTGTGTAAGTGCACAACGTTTGTAGCTTCACGGTCGTTTTGTTATTTTGTTGTTTTGTTAAAGTGTTTTTGTGTCGTGTTCATCTTCGTGTTAAAATAAAAGAAGATGGCATATTTTCCAACTGCTGCATTTTGGTCCGTTAATCCGCCACACGATCGTGACACCGCCAGTTCAAGGCATTTCTGACGGAGTTAGAAACGGAGCATGGTGATTTGCCTTATCACACAGAGGTGCGATGGCTAAGCCAGGGAAAGGTGCTTCAAAGATGTTTCGAGCTTCGTGAGGAGATTTGTCTGTTCTTGGACAGCAAAGGGAAAGACACAACACAACTCCGAGACGAAATGTTTCTGTGTGAAATGGCTTTTCTGTGTGACATTACGAGTCATCTGAATGCAATGAACTTGCAGCTGCAGGGTCGGGATCATGTCATCTCTGATATGTACAGTACAGTGAAGGCATTTAAAACCAAACTGACTCTGTGGGAGACGCAGATGCGGAAAGAAAATTTGAGCCACTTTCCCAGCTGCCAGACCATGAAAGAGAAGCTCTCTACCAGTGCGTTCCCGAGCGCACAGTTGGCTGATAAAATAGGTATGCTTGCCGCTGACTTTCGACGCCGATTTGCTGACTTTGAAGCACAAAAAAGCAGGTTGGAACTGCTCGGTAACCCATTTGCTGTTGACGTGGAAAGCTCACCACCAAACCTCCAAATGGAGTTGATTGACCTCCAATGCAATGATGCACTGAGGGCAAAATATGCGGCAGTGGGTGCTGCGGAGTTCGCCCGTTTCCTCCCCGACACAATGCCCCAGCTGCGCATCCAGGCTGCTCAAACGTTGTCTATGTTTGGCAGCACATACCTGTGTGAACAACTGTTTTCTTTGATGAACCTGAACAAAACATCACACAGAAGTCGACTTACTGCTGAACACCTCCACTCAATTCTGAGGATTTCCTCAGCTCAGAGCCTTACCCCGAACATTGATGAACTTGTGGAAAAGATGGGACACCACCAAGTATCACCCTCAACCTCAAACAAGTGAACATTACTGTGCAATCACATATTTAGAGTTTTTACTCAGTTCAAGTTTAAAAGTTAAAGTTTAATATTTGTTTTCACTGCATGTTACTTCTCCTTAAACAAAGTGTTGTTTTTGATTAATAGATTTTTGCACTTTATTTTATTGTATTTCAATCCAATTATATTTTAAAAATATTTCAGTTGAGTGGATGATAGAAAATTGCTATTATTGTTTTTTTCTTTGAAGTAAATTTAGCCCACTTTTGCTAAAATAGAAAATATAGGCTACTGATGGTGCCTTGAATACCGGTTTCTTTCATTTAATGTTCATGTTATGGGGATTTTTATATAAAGGAAATTTGTCTTTTGTGTCTGTTGAAAATTAAAGATTACTGACAGAGCCATAAGAAAATATTGCTTTATTTATCTGATCATATTGGAATATATTTGTTAGGTTTTCAGTAGGTTCAATTAGGTTCACTAGACTATATGCGTCATTTAAAAAATTTTCAATGAACATTCGAACAGTCCGGCCCTCGGCTTGTAGCTAAATTTTTTATTTGGCCCTCCGTCCATTTGACTTTGACACCCCTGCTCTACAACGTCTACATCATCCACAAGTATGACGACCACCGGTGCAGCCATGGAAGATGACGAAATGGAGGAAGTACCTCTGGATCTAGGACCAGCTGAGATTATTATGAACCTCACGGAAGTGACCACTGAGGACCTCGCTGAAAAGGATGTGGCCGTGGAGAGAAACGAGGAGACAAACAGAGAGAGAAACGAAGAGGAACAACATCACACCAGGCGTCATCGGAGGTACCAGCCCCCAGATCCACTCAACTCATTTCAGCAGAGGCTCCTCCAAGCCGTCGAGAGGGATGCAGCCCAACCTGATGCTCACAGGAAGGAGGATGAAGAGACCCTCTTTGCCATGAGCCTGGTGCCAACACTGAAGAGGCTGCCTCAGCAAAGAAAAGCAGCAGCCAAGGTTAAAATGTATCAGCTGCTTTTCAAAGCCGAGTTCAATGGTACGTTTTTTTCTCTCCATTTCACAGGTAGTGTCATAAGTGTTGCGACAGTGAAGTAAAGTAGGTCATTTTTACAGTATACTCATGTAGGCTAATTGGTATTTCAGATCAAAGGATTAATATGAGGCAAATGTATAGCTGTTGTTTCTGGGTTAGAAAATATCCTAAAACAACAGTTTGCTGTCTAAATATTTGACTGCCATGTTCATCTTTTGATCTGAAATACAAATTCCATGAGTAAACAGCAGGAATTACCAACTTTACCACATTGTTCCAATATTTATGCCACTAACTACACTATACAAGCAGTATTTAGTAAACATAAATCTCACCTTTTATGGTGTCATATTATGTTAAGCTTGTATGTGTTGTTTTTCTCTTCCCTTCCAGAGATGGAGTCAATTTAGCCGACCAGCTCACAGGAAGGACAGGAAGAGGAGAGGAAGGACAGGAAGAGGAGAGGAAGGACAGTAAGAGGAGAGGAAGGACAGGAAGAGGAGAGGAAGGACAGGAAGAGGAGAGGAAGGACAGGAAGAGGACAGGAAGGACAGGAAGGACAGGAAGAGGAGAGGAAGGACAGGAAGAGGAGAGGAAGGACAGGAAGAGGAGAGGAAGGACAGGAAGAAGAGAGGAAGGACACGGAAGTACAGGAAGAGGACAGGAAGGACAGGAAGAGGACAGGAAGTACAGGAAGAGGAGAGGAAGGACAGGAATAGGACAGGAAGGACAGGGAGAGGACAGGAAGGACAGGAAGAGGACAGGAAGGACAGGAAGAGGAGAGGAAGGACAGGAAGGACAGGAAGAGGACAGGAAGTACAGGAAGGACAGGAAGAGGAGAGGAAGAACAGGAAGAGGACAGGAAGAGGAGAGGAAGGACAGGAAGAGGAGAGGAAGGACGGTAAGAGGACAGGAAGGACAGGAAGATGACATGAAGGACAGGAAGAGGACAGGAAGAGGAGAGGAAGGACAGGAAGAGGAGAGGAAGGACAGGAAGAGGACAGGAAGGACAGGAAGAGGACAGGAAGATGACAGGAAGGACAGGAAGAGAGGAGGAAAAGGAGAGGAAGGACAGGAAGAGGAGAGGAAGGACAGGAAGAGGACAGGAAGGACAGGAAGAGGACTGGAAGGACAGGAAGAGGAGAGGAAGGACAGGAAGGACAGGAAGAGGAGAAGAAGAACAGGAAGAGGAGAGGAAGAGGAGAGGAAGGACAGGAAGAGGAGAGGAAGGACAGGAAGAGGACAGGAAGGACAGGAAGAGGACAGGAAGGACAGGAAGAGGACAGGAAGGACAGGAAGAGGACAGGAAGGACAGGAAGAGGACAGGAAGGACAAGAAGAGGACAGGAAGGACAGGAAGAGGACAGGAAGGACAGGAAGAGGACAGGAAGAACAGGAAGAGGACAGGAAGAACAGGAAGAGGACAGGAAGAGGAGAGGAAGGACAGGAAGAGTACAGGAAGGACAGGAAGAGGACAGGAAGGACAGGAAGATGACATGAAGGACAGGAAGAGGACAGGAAGAGGAGAGGAAGGACAGGAAGAGGAGAGGAAGGACAGGAAGAGGACAGGAAGGACAGGAAGAGGACAGGAAGGACAGGAAGAGGACAGGAAGGACAGGAAGAGGACAGGAAGGACAGGAAGAGGACAGGAAGGACAGGAAGAGGAGAGGAAGGACAGGAAGAGGAGAGGAAAGACAGGAAGAGGACAGGAAGGACAGGAAGAGGAGAGGAAGGACAGGAAGAGGAGAGGAAGGACAGGAAGAGGACAGGAAGAACAGGAAGAGGACAGGAAGGACAGGAAGAGGACAGGAAGGACAGGAAGAGGACAGGAAGAGGAGAGGAAGGACAGGAAGAGGACAGGAAGGACAGGAAGAGGACAGGAAGGACCGGAAGAGGACAGGAAGGACAGGAAGAGGACAGGAAGAGGACAGGAAGAGGACAGGAAGGACAGGAAGAGGAGTTGTCTGGGTGTTGTTTTGACCTCTCTCATTGTACTTTATTTCACACACGTCAGTTCCATTTACATTCAGTCAGATCTCTGAATTGACAGAATTGAAACTCATACACCAGAGAATTCACAGATGCTCTTGTTGGTCTCTTACAAGACTAAAGGTGAACATATTTATTTAATTTAAAACCACTTGAAAACCAGGGTGTTGAAACTTTTTGTGAAGTTATGTTCCATCGACTGGTCCATGACGTCCAGGGGCCATTTGTTTGTTTAGCTGAGTTATGGCTACACATTATTTTCATTTTTTTCAGAGACAGAGAGACACACACCTCTCCTTCACTCCTCTCTGTACCTCAGATCTCCAGTGCCCTGCCCTCTCTCTCTTTATGGCCATGTCTGAAGTTCCCCTCATAGGCTTTATGAGCTTGATGCCTTGATAAGCTCCTTTCCTGAGGACGGCTCACCTCTCACAGTTCTGGGTGACTTTAACCTCCCCATGTCTACCTTTGACTCATTCCTCTCTGCCTCCTTCTTTCCACTCCTCTCCTCTTTTGACCTCACCCTCTCACCTTCCCCCCCTACTCACAAGGCAGGCAATACGCTTGACCTCATCTTTACTAGATGCTGTTCTTCCACTAACCTCATTGCAACTCCCCTCCAAGTCTCCGACCACTACCTTGTATCCTTCTCCCTCTCGCTCTCATCCAACACTTCCCACACTGCCCCTACTCGGATGGTATCGCGCCGTCCCAACCTCCGCTCTCTCTCCCCCGCTACTCTCTCCTCTTCCATCCTATCATCTCTTCCCTCTGCCCAAACCTTCTCCAACCTATCTCCTGATTCTGCCTCCTCAACCCTCCTCTCCTCCCTTTCTGCATCCTTTGACTCTCTATGTCCCCTATCCTCCAGGCCGGCTCGGTCCTCCCCTCCCGCTCCGTGGCTCGACGACTCATTGCGAGCTCACAGAACAGGGCTCCGGGCAGCCGAGCGGAAATGGAGGAAAACTCGCCTCCCTGCGGACCTGGCATCCTTTCACTCCCTCCTCTCTACATTTTCCTCTTCTGTCTCTGCTGCTAAAGCCACTTTCTACCACTCTAAATTCCAAGCATCTGCCTCTAACCCTAGGAAGCTCTTTGCCACCTTCTCCTCCCTCCTGAATCCTCCTCCCCCTCCCCCCCCCCTCCTCCCTCTCTGCAGACGACTTCGTCAACCATTTTGAAAAGAAGGTCGACGACATCCGATCCTCGTTCGCTAAGTCAAACGACACCGCTGGTTCTGCTCACACTGCCCAACCCTGTGCTTTGACCTCTTTCTCCCCTCTCTCTCCAGATGAAATCTCGCGTCTTGTGACGGCCGGCCGCCCAACAACCTGCCCGCTTGACCCTATCCCCTCCTCTCTTCTCCAGACCATTTCCGGAGACCTTCTACCTTACCTCACCTCGCTCATCAACTCATCCTTGACCGCTGGCTACGTCCCTTCCGTCTTCAAGAGAGCGAGAGTTGCACCCCTTCTGAAAAAACCTACACTCGATCCCTCCGATGTCAACAACTACAGACCAGTATCCCTTCTTTCTTTTCTCTCCAAAACTCTTGAACGTGCCGTCCTTGGCCAGCTCTCCTGCTATCTCTCTCAGAATGACCTTCTTGATCCAAATCAGTCAGGTTTCAAGACTAGTCACTCAACTGAGACTGCTCTTCTCTGTATCACGGAGGCGCTCCGCACTGCTAAAGCTAACTCTCTCTCCTCTGCTCTCATCCTTCTAGACCTATCGGCTGCCTTCGATACTGTGAACCATCAGATCCTCCTCTCCACCCTCTCCGAGTTGGGCATCTCCGGCGCGGCCCACGCTTGGATTGCGTCCTACCTGACAGGTCGCTCCTACCAGGTGGCGTGGCGAGAATCTGTCTCCTCACCACGCGCTCTCACCACTGGTGTCCCCCAGGGCTCTGTTCTAGGCCCTCTCCTATTCTCGCTATACACCAAGTCACTTGGCTCTGTCATAACCTCACATGGTCTCTCCTATCATTGCTATGCAGACGACACACAATTAATCTTCTCCTTTCCCCCTTCTGATGACCAGGTGGCGAATCGCATCTCTGCATGTCTGGCAGACATATCAGTGTGGATGACGGATCACCACCTCAAGCTGAACCTCGGCAAGACGGAGCTGCTCTTCCTCCCGGGGAAGGACTGTCCGTTCCATGATCTCGCCATCACGGTTGACAACTCCATTGTGTCCTCCTCCCAGAGCGCTAAGAACCTTGGCGTGATCCTGGACAACACCCTGTTGTTCTCCACCAACATCAAGGCGGTGGCCCGTTCCTGTAGGTTCATGCTCTACAACATCCGCAGAGTACGACCCTGCCTCACACAGGAAGCGGCGCAGGTCCTAATCCAGGCACTTGTCATCTCCCGTCTGGATTACTGCAACTCGCTGCTGGCTGGGCTCCCTGCCTGTGCCATTAAACCCCTACAACTCATCCAGAACGCCGCAGCCCGTCTGGTGTTCAACCTTCCCAAGTTCTCTCACGTCACCCCGCTCCTCCGCTCTCTCCACTGGCTTCCAGTTGAAGCTCGCATCCGCTACAAGACCATGGTGCTTGCCTACGGAGCTGTGAGGGGAACGGCACCTCAGTACCTTCAGGCTCTGATCAGGCCCTACACCCAAACAAGGGCACTGCGTTCATCCACCTCTGGCCTGCTCGCCTCCCTACCACTGAGGAAGTACAGTTCCCGCTCAGCCCAGTCAAAACTGTTCGCTGCTCTGGCACCCCAATGGTGGAACAAACTCCCTCACGACGCCAGGACAGCGGAGTCAATCACCACCTTCCGGAGACACCTGAAACCCCACCTCTTCAAGGAATACCTAGGATAAAGCAATCCTTCTGCCCCCCCCCCCCCCCCCCCTTAAAAGATCTGATGCACTATTGTAAAGTGGCTGTTCCACTGGATGTCATAAGGTGAATGCACCAATTTGTAAGTCGCTCTGGATAAGAGCGTCTGCTAAATGACTTAAATGTAAATGTAAATGTATGAGTAGTCCCTGTATCTGTCTGCAGTTGTGCCAAAAATACATGCTCTTGTTGTTCTCTTACAGATTACAGGTTACACATTCATTTTTTATTTTTACACGCAGGTACGCACGCACGCACGCATGCACGCACGCACGCACGCACGCACACACACACACACACACACACACACACACACACACATACACACACACACACACACACCTCTTTCAATATATATATATTTTTAACATTTTTACAATACACCTACCTGTCATGTTCTTTCCTGTACTTGAATACTTATTAAATTATAATGTTTTCATAGTCAGTTGTTTCATTTGTTTATTAATATCTCATTTAAACTTAATCTGCTTATTTCTTCCCTATACCTTTGCAGATCTAAAACAAGATGAAAGTAAAAACATTCTCTTCCTAATTCGTTTTTTTCCCACCTGTATTTTGTCAGACCAGTGAACATGGCAGTAAACTGTACTATTTGTATGGACCCTAGGTTACCCTTTCCCTTTGTTATCATACTAACTGTATGTCGTATAACTTTAATTAGTGCTCATGCTCACCTGATGTACCATGCCAGGTGTGTATAATACTGATGTTAATGGGAGAGGGAAGGGGTAAAGGTGTGGTCTTTACTCCCAAATTTCACTTAAATATAACTTCCAAATGAAGAGAGACAACATTACATAAAATAATCTGGGGAAAAAAATGCTATTTTATGGATAATGGTGGATGGTTCTTAAAATAACCTTGGTGTTAGGAGGCTCTTAAAAGAGCTGTTTCACTCCACGCTGCTGACATGGGACTTCACCTGCTGGCGATGAGAAGTAGGTGGTCAGCTTCTCCCTCACCTGGAGTGCCTGTCTGGGGGCGTAGGTGACCATTTGGCGTGCCCATCTCAACCCGGAGCGGCTCCTGGAATGATCTCCGCAAGTAGTTGTGGAGAACACATGTGGCCTTCACGCAGGCATCGACATTTGAGGGGCTGAGACCAAGCACTCTCCGATACATTCTCCACCGGGCTGCCAGAATCCCAAAGACGCATTCAACAACTAAACTTGCCCTGGATAGTCATTTGTTAAAGATCCTTACAGGCTTTGGCAATGGAAGCTGGCGTCCAGCGTAGGGCCTCATAAGGTTGGGTCTCAAAGGGAAGGCCTCGTCATCGACGAAGACGTGGGGAACAGGTCCCAGGTCTTCAGCCCCAGGGAGTGATGCAGGTGGTGGAATCTCCAGGGTGCCACCCTGAAGTGCCTGGCCGAAGGCAGAATCCCAGAAGGTACGCCATCACTTCCCTTGCCCTAAGCACCAACATCGACAACACGGAAACAATAGATGGCATCTACTACAGCCAAGAGTACAAATGAATATGTACCCTTGTAGTTGGAGAATTGTGAACACGAGCATGGTGGAGCCTGGATTACTATATGTTTCTCGTCAATGGAGCCAAGACAGTTGGGGAAATTCCACCTCTCCGGGAACTCGGCAACGATGGCCCTCCGGTCTTCCTCCTTGGGGACTGGCATGTATTCACCAACCAGACAGTCCCAAATGGCTTGTGCCACAGAGGGGACAATGCCTGACACCGTGGACCGTCCAACTCGGAAGCTGAAGGTCCTGTAGGTGTCCCCTGTCACCAAGAATCTGAAATATAATTCTAAAATAATTAACAATATTGTGTGTAACTTCAATTCCACCCACATATTATATCTACTCATATAGCTACCTCATTACTGTTTATTATGCTCTACTAATTATATTGTAATAATCAACCATCATTAACAATACATTGAAACAGTACAATTCAGTCTATGACTTTATCAATAAACTGTAGCCCAGGCCAACTCTACTCTTAGAAAGAATGGTACTATCTACTTAAAAGGGTTCTCCGGCTGTCCCCATAGGAGAACCCTTTGAAGAACCCTTTTTGGTTCCAGGTAGAACTCTTTTGGTTCCAAGTACAACTCTATTGGATTCCATGTATAACCTTTTCCCCAAAGGGTTATACCTGGAACCAAAAATGGTTATCCTATGGGGAAAGCAGAAGGACACTTTTGGAACCTTTTTCTCTAAGAGTGTATGTGAGTCCAATAAGAATGTAATGAATGACTGTAACTGTCTTGAACAACAATGGGTCCTGGAGAAGACTAGCCTACCTTCATTAGGGCAGAAGGCACCTCAACTTTCTTTTCATTTGGTAACATTGCATAATTAAAAAAGGATTATAAACCAACTTTGGGAAAAGTTATAGTTCTAATGAACATTCTGTAAAAGTACATCGGATGTCAAATAGGGACTATTAACTACAGAGCCATTTAGCTAGCTAGGTTGCACATTAAAAAATGTATCAAATATCAGTCAATTATGGTATCAAAGGCTTTAAAAATTTACTAGAAGGTAGCTTACCGGAGGCAAATTGCCAGGCGTTCAACTGGGCTGATGGACTCCCGGTAGCTGGCTCCAACCATCTGGAGCAGGTGATCGAACTGGCTTCGGTCCAGACGAAAGTAACTTCGGGAATTCCTCTCCAAACATTCGAAGCTCTTGAATGAGACGGTGGAACTCCCCTGGCTACTTTCGGGACTTTAACCATCTCTGGACCCACACAGACCTGCGCTTTCGGCGGGGCTGGTCCCGGCCCAACAGCGCGATCAAGACCACCTTCCTCAACGTTGGTCTCATTGTTGAAAGAGCCTACTCTGCTATCTTGACTATTTATTATTGCATTTTGCTCCAAAACTGCATTTGAGGGAAATTATATTATAGGCTCTCACAATTCATTTGTGGATGTCATCGAATAAATAATATACTTGGTAAATAAATAAATACTTAAAAAAAATAAAAAATTCTCCAGTCAAACTATTATGTTATCCCACATTTTTTTACTGGATATGTGTGCAACAAAAATTCAACATTCACATTTTGCTACTTTCTGTCAAGTCTACGCATACAATTTGATGCATAAGTTCGATAAATCCAACATATGCACCACATAGAACGTACTGCAACTACCTCTGCAACGCAATGCTGCAAGGCAAACGCAGCCTTCCATTGGAAATGAATGTACTTCTGGTGTGTCATGTACTTCTGGTGTAGCATTGCTACTAAGTAGCCCTCCAATTGTTCTTCTCCACTATTCCACCTGCTAAAGCCCCTCCCCACCCCAAGTTGGGTCGTCATCTAAGTGACCGGCAGGCCACCGCCGTCCCCCCGGATCCCTAGGCCCCCTGAGAGGCCAGGGCCCATCCTTCGAAAAGAGCACACAGTGCCACCCACAGAACAGAAGCAGATCAACCGCTTAAAGCATTTCCAATGCTCTCACCTCAATTTGCTTTATATATAGCTATCAAAAAACTATAGTTATTCAAAAATCTGCCGTATCTTAATTTCCATCATTAACAATTAATATGTGTAATAATGTTGACAGTTCATGCAAAATATTATTACCTATAACCAGGATTGCCATTGCATTACATTTTAGTCAAGCAATTATTATTTTAGCAAACAATCATTGTGATTCATCCTATATTGTTCCTAACATCCTTATCTCCTAGCCCAACTCAAGACTTGATTTACGAATGCATATACAGTTACAAGTGTTTGAGAAAGCATGCAACATTGACCAAAATTTGCAAAAATTGGGAGATTTGATTAACCATTGTCAAGTCCTAGGTGATGGAGATCAGATACACCCCCTTCCCTTGAAACACATTCACACTGTTCCCCCGTTGTGACCATTTCCCCAAGCATCTCTGTGCAGTCAGACCTTTGATTATTTGTGCCACCATGGTCACAATAATATGCTCCCTGTCTGATTGTCCGAGTGTGACCCCTTCCCCATTGGTTACTGCAGCCAGTGTTGCCAGCACAGCCACTGCCAGGGTGGGGGTACCCCACCGGAATCCCCACCAGCTCGATACAAGGTCGTCAAGGTTCTCATTAGTATCTTTGAGAATTTCCTTGTATATTATGCTCTCCCATCAGGGGGCTCTGGCTTTGTAGGACCAACCCTGCCAGGCAGGCTCAGAATCTTGAGGGTTCTGTGCTGCTCCAGTAGGTCTTTGTCCACATTCATTTTTCTGTTTTGGCTGCATATAGGCAACTTACAGTAAGCTCATAAAACAGATAAGGACTTCTCTTTAGTGTATGGGTCACTCAGGTGGGTGTCTAGGGTATAGGGACAGTTGACAAAAAATAAATAAATTATATGCCGCCTTATCCATTTCTAAAATAGTTAAATAATTATTTTACAACATTCCCTATCTTGAATGCTATAGTGTAGTTGTAGTTTATTTAACAATTCTTAATTTTATTGCTTTTCTACTTAAAAAAATCAAATATTATTTCAATCCCTACTATGGCTAGCAATATACAGTTTATCGACTACGAGAGCTACATGCTGCCCTTTTAATCTATTCTCCTTGAAGATTGGGTACAGAACTTTGTGCCAAGTTGTTAGAAGGTAACAAGAGTTGTTAGAAGGTAAGGGGTTAATTTACGTAAAAGATCATAGGAAATCCCAGGACATGGTGTCTATAATACTGTAATAAGCTCACATAGTTGCTGCCACAAATTCCATACAGTTGTCATTGACTAGTTGGATATTAATTTCCCACTAAGCAAACAATTTCTGTTTTTACAGGATTCATATCAATTAATTTTTATCCGTTTTTTGCTCTGGCAGACTTTTTTTTCGTCAATAAAACTCATGAATGCAACTGTTTATGTCAAATTGTCCTGAAAATAAAATGGTAAAACACTTCATTGTGAAGCTAAATATAAGGGCTGGACATGCAGATAAATGAAAGTCAGATAAATGAAAAGCAGATTGTTGCTGGTGTCTCAGGACTACTAGGGTTAAAGATCAAGCCCCCAAAACATGCTAACCTCTCACTATTACCAATAACAAGGGAGGTTAGCAATTTTGGGGGGTATGATATTTATGCCTTTCTCACTCATCATTATTCACGATTCATTCATGAATATCCGTAATCATAGTAGCATCCACATTAATGAAGTGTTCAGAAACATATTATATTCTTATTTACAATAAAAGTGACTCTAAAATGGAACCACACATTATTTACCATTAATTTCTATTGGCACCACATAATCCAAAACACAACCAAAACTGCAAATGCATGAAAGAAGTGTGTAGTCACAAGCTTGATGTAGTCATGGCGTACTAGCAATATGGGACCAAATACTAAACGTTTTAGTAAATATATACACTATAAGTGAATTTGTCCTAATACTTATGACATCATTAAATGGGGGGACTACATACATAAAGTGCTTTCATTTCTAAACGGTAAAATAGATATTCTCAAAATACCCTCAAATAAAAGGTTACATTCTGTACATTTGACCTCAAACACAAAATTCTGGAGTATAGAGGCAAATGAAAAGTTTTAACTTCACTGTCCAAATAAATACATAGGGGAGTGTATTTTGTTATATTCTATCTTACATAAATTGAATATAGTGAATGTTCTGCCATTGCTTTGGGCATTGTACTTTCTCCTTAGAATTAATTAACATCTCAAAAAATGTGCTTTGGTGGTACTGCAGGAATACCTCTTAAAACCCCTGCTGCTATGAAACAATTCAATCCTAAAGAATGAGAGCGCATCTTACCTTTAACAACGAGATCCAGGTAATACGCTATATACCACATGAAGATAAAAGGAAGAAAGAAAAAAGTGTTTGAGATTAGATTACTGAGCCTCAAAGATATATGCTAGCACCAGGGCACATGAAGAGATAATTACAGCCTATTAATGTGCCAGGAGCTAAGCTTTATGGTTTGATTCACACATCCACAGAGACACAAAGCCCATCTCCAATTCCCCATCTCTAAAGGCAAGAAGAAGGATTTCAAAGGAGTGTTTTCTTGCATTTCTGAAGTTTTCTGGTTCTTTTACAAAATGTGCTTTTCAGTCACTTGGCAAAACCCAATTCCATTAGTCCCAGATGACAAACTGCAGTGTTATATCAAGGTGTATCCACATTAATTGAGTTCGTTCGAACTTGGTGAGCAAATTATTCAGTTGCAAGAGAAAGAAAAATGCCTCCACTCTAGGGAGGAGGGCATGGCTGATGGGAAATTTGCCTGGCGGCAACCAACAGTTCCATTGCGACTCTGAGTTTTCATTCTCAAATAACGGCAATGAAGTGGATAAATGGTATAACTGACAGGCAGGCAGGCCACTGACATCACTTGAACCCCAGCCAGTGGCTCTAAGACACATGGTAACATGTTACCCTCCCTCTAAAGGTTTGGTACCAGTGTTTCATCTGTTCTCTTCTAGCAGACTGAGTGAAGGACCAGGCAAGAAGGACTCATGGGTTCCATTTGACAACTGCAAGTCTATATTATACAGCAGATGGATGATTGGCTGGGAATGGTCTGCTAAACTGCTACTGTATTTAACATGTGTGGTGATATGCACGCACATGGATTACATATTCGTTGATTTGTATCTGCAAAAATCAGTGGTTCACACATCTTTCATTAGTACAAAAAAACAAACATTAGTAAAGCGTGACCCAGATTAAGACATTACGACCTCGGGACTATAATGTTCACTCTGATATTTTTGTCAAACATTTGTTCATCACATATAATTGATCTTTAGATGGTTCTTCATATGTCTGCGAAGTTAGATTTTTTTTTAAGTACATTTTGGATGAAGAAAATTAAAAACTAGAAAGTTCTATCTGCATAAACCCATTTGAACTTGGCGCTATAAGGCTCTATCTGCAATCCAATCACAAGACAGAACAAATACAGACGGAATGTCAATCTGGACTCAGCCATAAGGTTCAATCTGCAATGGCACCCCCTAAAAAAAAAGATTTACAAATGTCTCAGGATTTTGATATTCTGCACTTTAGGTACCGTTACGTTGAGGGCCTTAATGGGTTATGCAATCAGAATTCACTACAAAACTGTTCTGAGATTTTGATTCTCAATATCTCAGAACTATGCTTTACATATAGAACCTTATAGTCCCAAGGCCACAACATGTTAAAACCTAGCTACAGTAAATCAGCCCCTATGCCTCTAAACAGAACAATAGCTACTAGAGTCACGTTACATGCTCTGTGTATTAACCTCCTGTGGTAGTGTTAGTCCGAGGGGGGCGGGGGCGAGACTCACCGATGCTGCAGTGTTCTCCCTCCCAGCCGGGGTGGCACTCACACTGTCCGTTCTTACACTGGCCATGTTCCTGGCAGCGGGGGTGGCAGGCCTGCAGGTCACAGCCTGGCCCCTCCCAGCCCTCCTCACACTGGCACTTCCCTCCCACACACACACTGTGGGCACTGCAGGGCACCGGACACACCTCTGCACACAGACAGAGAGAGAGACCGGCAGGGGTCTTACTGCACTTGGCAACAGACAGTACACCTCCACATTGGCCGGATGGACATGTCAAAGGTCAGCTGCATCATTGCTCCCAAAATACACGTGACCATTTCCTATGAATTAATTCAGGATCCTAGACTCATTTCTGCACTCATCTTGTCTTGCTAGTTCATCTAATATAACAAAAAAATGAATATTTTAAAACGGAATATAATGAAAACCCATTACCATTTTTATTCTAATGGTATCTCTACTCTACATACTCATGATTTGAAACTTTGAATAGGAATTGGAAAATGTTTGTTATAATACAGAACAGGCAATATTTCTATGTAGAGTGCTGCAGGTGCAGTTATAATACATTCAATGCTTAAAGTTTTAGAAGTTTAATGGTATTCAATGAATAATTTCAGCAGAATATGGAGAGTACTGTCCATCCTATCAGCAAGTAGCCAATCAACAGGGAGAAGAAAGAGCTGCTGGCGCAGAAAGGCCACTTATCCCCACACATGGAAAAGGCATTCCCATTTAAATATACATCATATTTAATCATGCCATAACAACTCAATTTGCATTTTATTAATCTCGATTTTTCTACCATTAAGCATATGACATTTAATCCATTTCCTCTATGCATCTGCTTGCAATAGAATTCAACATGTTTGCCATCTAAAACGATTTAATAATAATGGTTGAACGTTGGCATTATCTTCAATGCCTTTATATTTCTGTTTTAAAAACCATATACTGCACATTGATAGATATAATTCACTGTCTTATGGTGAGGTTACAGTATGTCTACTCTATAGTAATGAAATTGTCAGTGCAGTCACACACAGTCAACATTACAAGTAATTCTACATACACTTGAGTGAACATAAAATCAATTTTCACTTTTGGATAGAAAACCTGAACTTTGCTTTGGAAGGCTGGAAAAAAGTGTGGGTTGAGTGAATGCACAATTCTTTCATGGTTACGGAAACCGAGGCACCACAATGCTCCAAGATTCAATTCATTGGAAAGTGAAATAGCCTCCACATGAGCTGTTTTCCCCTTTGGCCATCACTGAAAACACAATTGATAGGAAAAATAATGAAGAATGAGGGATTACTTTGCCTTTTGAGGAATATCTTAATATGCAGCCCACCTCTCAGGTTTTTCACCCAACTTTAATAAAGGCTTGGCATGTAGCACTACTTGACTCAAGGAAGAGAACCATTAATAATATGAAGATGAGCAAAAATGTATATGACAGGCACCCTATATTCTAAAGGATGGATGCTTCCATAATATTGTTGGCACGGTTTCCATCCCTCTCCATAAGCGGGGACACCAGCAGTAGGGTGTGTGTTAGTGTGTTGTTGTGTTGTGTGGCAGCTATAGCAGCAGGCAGCTAATCTGTAAACCTGGCCCTGGGCTACTGAAGAATTTGATCTCCTTTGTGATCTGGCTGCTACATGAGATCTACATCTGTATTACTGGCTGAACAAAACAAAAACAACAACTTTCAGACAAAGATGACAAACTATACAGATGAATATCCACCATCATCTCCCTTATGGAAAAAAACGCATGGATTTCACGGGAACATGTGAAGTGTTCCAAAAACACATGTTTTCATGTGATCACGTGATCTTGTGTGAAATTAATATGATAACATGAAACTACATATGTGAAAACGTGATCACGTGAAGTATTCCAAAAACACATGTTTTCACATGTGAAATTTCATGTGAAATCATGTGATTTTCTTAACACAGCTTCTCTGACATGTTCCTACAACCACTGTGTCAACGCTGTTTGCTTATCAGTAAGAACCATAGTCATTGGTGGCAACCCTCATTATCAATGTCCTCTGACTCAAACAAATTAATTAAACATTTCAGTAAGAGACAGCTGTTTGCCACGAATTCAACAAGAGACAGACTGAAATTAAACGCATAGACATTTTCTACTTTTTCAAGTGTCGCAGTGTACTAACAAGTGAGTGCAGTGAAGATAACTTTAATTTGTTCTGTATAAACAGCCAGAAAGGTGACCTAAATTCAAATACGAAAATCTGATGAACAGATAACACCAACACTATGCTAAAAATAACAGATTAAAATTGTACAAATGAGCATATCTCGGGATGAATCCTAACCATGGCATTATTGTTCCCTGGAGGAGGCATATTAAAAAAGGAATAATTTATAAACTAGCATTAGAATGCATCAATTTCATGACTCCCACCAAAAGATATGCAAGTATTGATAAAGAAACAAGAAGTGGCTTAGATGGCAGCCATGGTGCGTAGTCCAATTTACACACAGCATGTCAGAGAAATGATTGCTCAGTTGTCTGATAGACTGCTGGGTGTGTGAAGTTCTGCTTCTGCTAGGAGCTGGCAGATTACAAGCAGAAAAACACATTGACTGAGTAACACAGACCCTGGCCAAAGGTAAGACCAAAAATTAGCGTCATGTACAGAAAACGTAATCTAAATCACAGCCAGACAGAAACCAACAGTAGCGGCTTGACTACATTTAAACCTTTTATGGGAGGTTAAGGATGTGATTAATCTCCAAAGGCTCCCCTCTAAGAGTCTGGGAATGGACTTTCCAACTCCGTTCACAAGTCACTACAGTCCTTTCTAAGGATGTGAATTGTTTATGTGCAGTTAGAGTCTGAAAGCACTGTATTCAAGTGTGTGTATCTGTATGTAGGAATAACCTCACAGTATATCGATAGAGACATTTCTATATATTCATCCCTATATATGGCTCTGCATGTACGTAAGTTGTGTGTACACTACCATTCAAAAGTTTGGGGTCACTTAGAAATGTTCATGTTTTTGAAAGAAAAGCACATTTTTTTGTTCATTAAAATAACATCAAATTGATCAGAAATAAAGTGTAGACATTGTTAATGTTGTAAATTACTATTGTAGCTGGAAACTGATGATTTTTAATGGAATATCTACATAGGCAGAGGCCCATTATCAACAACCATCACTCCTGTGTTCCATCACTCCTGTCCTCTTGCTCAGTTGTGCACCGGGGCCTCCCACTCCTTTTTCTATTCTGGTTAGAGACAGTTTGCGCTGTTCTATGAAGGGAGTAGTAAACAGCGTTGTACGAGAACTTCAGTTTCTTGGCAATTTCTCGCATGGAATAGCCTTCATTTCTCAGAACAAGACTAGACTGACGAGTTTCAGAAGAAAGTTATTTGTTTCTGGCCATTTTGTGCCTGTAATCGAACCCACAAATGCTGATGCTCCAGATACTCAACTAGTCTAAAGAAGGACAGTTTTATTGCTTCTTTAATCAAGACAACAGTTTTCAGCTGTGCTAACATAATTGCAAAAGGGTTTTCTAATGATAAATTAGCCCTTTAAAATGATAAACTTGGATTAGCTAACAAAAAGTGCCATTGGAACACAGGAGTGATGGTTGCTGATAATGGGCCTCAGTACGCGTATGTAGATATTCCATTAAAAATCTGCCGTTTCCAGCTACAATAGTCTTTTACAACATAAACTATGTCTACACTGTATTTCTGATCAATTTGATGTTATTTTAATGGACAAAAAATGAGCTTTTCTTTCAAAAACAAGGACATTTCTAAGTGACCATAAACTTTTGAACAGTAGTGTACGTCATGGTTCTTGTACTCACCGGTGGAGCAGTCGGAGCCTGTCCAGCTAGAACCACAGGTACAGGTGCCAGAATCTGGCAGGTAGTTCCCATGGCCTGAACACTGCTCCTGGCACGCTGGCAGGGGACTCTCACAGTCTGGGCCTCCCCACCCCGGTGAACACAGGCACTCCCCCTTCACACAAACACCATGGCCAGAACACTGAGGGTCCAGGCAGTCCACTGGCCATGCATAAAAAGGGAAGTGAGAGAGAGGGGGTGGGGGGGTGGATGGAGGGAGCGTGAGAGAGTGAAAAAGAGAGCAAGAGAGAGTGGCGAGAGAGAGAGAAAGAGTAAATATTTCACATCCCTGAACATGTGTATATTGTTTGAATATCTTTTTCTTCTGGATTTCCTTTCTTCTATGAGTAGGTACTGACACAAAACATCCCGATCACATCTTTCCTCTATGGGTAGGTTCTGACATAAAACATCCTATTCACACCATTCTTCTACGGGTAGGTACTGCCACAAAACATCCCCATCACACCTTTCCTCTATGGGTAGGTATTGACACAAAATATCCCCATCACACCTTTCCTCTATGGGTAGGTGGTGACACAAAACATCCCCATCACACCTTTCCTTCAACGGTAGGTACTGACACACAACATCTCAGTCACACCTTTCCTCCATGGGAAGGTGATGACACAAAACATCCTAGTCACACCATTCCTCTATGGGTAGGCTCTGAAACAAAAGATTTCTGAAACACCTTTCCTCTATGGGTAGGTAGGATAGGTGCTGACACAAAACATCCCCATCACACCTTCCTTCTATGGGCAGGTATTGACACAAAACATCCCCATCACACCTTTCCTCTATGGGTAGGTAGGGTCAGTACTGACAAAAAACATCCCCATCACACCTTTCCTCTATGGGTAGGTTCTGAAACAAAACATTCCCGTCACACCTTTCCTCAATGGGCAGGAAGGGACACAAAACATCCCCATCACACCTTTCCTCTATGGGTAGGTTCTGACACAAAACATCCCCATCACACCTTTCCTCTATGGGTAGGTTGTGACAAAAAAAAACTCACAGCTTCCCTTTATGGGTAGGTGCTGACACAAAAAATCCCAGTCACACCTTTCCTCCATGTGTAGGTTCTGACACAAAACATCCCTGTCACACCGTTCCTGTGGGTAGTTACTGACACAAAACATCCCCATCACACCTTCCTATATTGGTAGGCATGGGCACAAAACATCCCTGACACAACAGATCCTAGTCACACCTATCCTCTATGGGTAGGTACTGACACAAAACATTCCTGTCACACCTTTCCTCTATGGGTAGGTACTGACACAAAACATCTCGGTCACACCTATCCTCTATGGGTAGGTACTGACAGAAAACATCTCGGTCACACCTTTCCTCTATGGGTAGGTACTGACACAAAACATCTTGGTCACACCTATCCTCTATGGGTAGGTACTGACACAAAACATTCCTGTCACACCTTTCCTCTATGGGTAGGTACTGACACAAAACATCTCGGTCACACCTATCCTCTATGGGTAGGTACTGACACAAAACATCTTGGTCACACCTTTCCTCTATGGGTAGGTACTAACACAAAACATCCCAGTCACACCTTTCCTATGGGTAGATACTGACACAAAACATCCCCATCACATCTTTCCTATATGGGTAGGTAGGGTAGGTACTGACACAAAGCATTCCCGTCACACCTTCCTATATTGGTAGGTACTGACAAAAAACATTCCTGTCACACCTTTCCTCTATGGGTAGGTTGTGAGACAAAAAACCCTCACACCTTCCCTTTATGGGTAAGTGGGAACACAAAACATGTCCATCACACTATTCCTCTATGGGCAGGTTCTGACACAAAACATCCCAGTCACACCTTTCCTCTATGGGTAGGTTGTGACAAAAAAAGCTCACAGCTTCCCTTTATGGGTAGTTGGGGACACAAAACATACCCATCACACCATCCCTATATGGGTAGGTTGGGTAGGTTATGAAACAAAACATCCCAGTCACACTTTTCCTCCATGTGTAGGTTCTGACACACCTTCCCTTTGGGTAGTTACTGACACAAAACATCCCCATCACAACTTCCTATATTGGTAGGCATAGACACAAAACATCCCTGTCATGCCTTTAATCTATGGGTAGGTACTGACAAAATACATCCCTGTCACACCTTACCTCTATGGGTAGGTTGTGACACAAAAACCCATCTCACCTTCCCTTTATGGGTAGGTGGGGACACAAAACATACCCATCACACCTTCCCTCTACGGGTAGGTACTGACACAAAACATCCCCATCACACCTTTCCTCTATGGGTAGGTACTGACACAAAACATCCCCATCACACCTTTCCTCTATGGGTAGGTACTGACACAAAACATCCGAGTTACACCTTTCCTCTATGGGTAGGTTGTGACACAAAAACCCATCTCACTTTCCCTTTATGGGTAGGTGGGGACACAAAACATACACATCACACCTTCCCTCTACGGGAAAGTTGGGTAGGTCCTGACACAAATCATCCCCATCACACCTATCCTCTATGGGTAGGTCCTGACACAAATCATCCCCATCACACCTATCCTCTATGGGTAGGTCCTGACACAAATCATCCCCATCACACCTATCCTCTATGGGTAGGTAAGGTACCAGTGAAACAAAACATCCCTGTCACAACTTTCCTCGATGGGTAGTTACTGACACAAAACATCCCCAACACACATTTCCTCCATGGGTAGGTGCTGACACAAAACCTCCCAGTCATGCCTTCCCTCTATGGGTAGGTACTGACACAAAACATCACCATCACACCTTTTTACTCTATGGGTTGGTAGATTCCAAGAACACAGGATGAGATGTTACTATCCTTTGTGCAAGCACTTCCAAGAGTTCATGAACAGTGAGCCTGGTGAAATTTGGGGAGCGCATCGTCAGTAGTGTACCTTTGGTTCCTAGGGTGTTTCGGCCTTTCACACTATACACCCTCCCCAAAGGCGGCCAGCGACAGGGTGATCAATCCTACGCTTGCGTCCCATTCCCAATTAGTCATAGGAGTTGCCTTGTTGTTGATAGCCAACATCCCATGGGACTATGCATGGCAGGGGCGTCCTCCTCCCTGAGTCAAGCATTGTTGACCGCATACCTCCTGGCCCTCTCACTTCGGGGCCCAGCTGGGGTCTTAGGGTAGGTACTGACACAAAACATCTCCATCACACCTTTTCTATATGGGTACGTATTGACACAAAACATCCCAGTCACACCTTTCTTCTATGGGTCGGAACTGGCACAAACCATCCCCATTACACCTTTCCTCTATGAGTAGGGTCACAAAACATCCCAGTCACACCTTTCCTCCATGGGTAGGCATTGACACAAATCATCCCAATCATGGGTAGGTGCTGACACAAAACATCCTAGTCACACATTTCCTGTATGGGTAGGTGCTGACAAAAAACATCCCAGCCACGCCTTTCCTCTATGGGTAGGTACTGACACAAAACATCACCATCACACCTTTTTACTCTGTGGGTTGGTAGGGTAGGTACTGACACAAAACATCTCCATCACACCTTTTCTATATGGGTACGTATTGACACAAAACATCCCAGTCACACCTTTCTTCTATGGGTCGGAACTGACACAAACCATCCCCATTACACCTTTCCTCTATGGTTAGGTAGGGTAGGTCGTGACTCAAAATATCTCTCTCCCACCTTTCCTATATGGATAGGTTGGGTAGGTACTAACACAACGCATCCCCATCAAACCTTCCTCTCTGGGTAGGTTCTGACACAAAAAATCCCAGTCACACCTTTCCTCTATGGGTAGGTAGGGTAGGTTGTGACACAAAACATCCCCCTCACACCATTAATCTATGGGTAGGTACTGACACAAAACATCCCCATCACACCTTTCCTCTATGGGTAGGTACTACACACTGAAGAAGGCTGCAAAGCCGAAACCTCTGTGTCTGCTATACCTGATGCAGTGAAAATAATAAAAACATAAAAAAGCTTTATGCAATGTCTTTTTCAGTGCAGACCCATCACACATTTTGTTTGTCTATGTACTGACACAGAACATCCCCATCACACCTTTCCTCTATGGGTAGGTACTGACACAAAACACCCCATCACATCTAGCTGATTTAACACATTGTCTGTGTACTTCTGTGGTGTGTATTCTAACAGTGTCACTGCAACCTTTCGAGAACAGCGTGTCCAAGCAGTGAATGGTTTATTACTGAGAACCCATCGCACCATGAGCAAAACATGTCCATCGACAAAAAATAACATTGAAACCTCTGCAGCTTTCACACATGATTCTCATAAAGACTGAACAACAAACAGCTTCAATCCATGTCTGAAGCTAATTGATCACATTTAGTTGTGATACACTTCAGAACAACCCCACCCCCCCAACGAATGCACACTACAAAAAAGAAAGAAAAAAAATCTATGCAGTGTTAACCACAGTAATTACCACAATGCTTGCAGGCTAGATCCTAGTCACAGGCTCATTGACTCAAGGTTATTCTCTAGCACGGATATCTCAGACAAAGCCAATAATTACCACTGGGTACAACTACCTTAGGACAATCAATTGATTTGGCTGCTTCATGTATAAGCATTCCTCATGACGTGCGTGAAAAGCGGGGAGGGGCTATGTGTGTGTGTGTGTGTAGAGGATAATCTATTGGATCAATCTGTTTTTGCACACAAAAACTCTCCCCATAATTAAAATGATGTGAGAGGAGGATACTGGATGTATTGTTGCTGTGGTTAAATAGTAATCAGACAATCTATCAGACAGTTTGGTTTGTGTCTGTGTGCAAAACCCAACAACAAACAGAATACTGGTTTGGTTAGTGGCTAAGAGCCCTGAACTAACAACGAGTGGCTTTTCCGGTAAAAAAAACTGATGTGGCATGCTTCTGTTGTTGCACTCTTGGATAAGGGATGCACCAAACCAAACCCCCTTGGCTAGGCTAAATGCAGCTGTATCCTATGTCTATCCCTATTCCTGTGTAAATAGTGATAATGATTATTATTAGAATAGGACCCTTGCCTTGTTCACAGTTGTTGCCCTTATAGGCAGGGCTGCACATACAGATGCCGTTGACACAGGTGCCGTGGTTGGAGCAGGTGGGATCGATGCACTGGTCCTCCTGGATGTCACACTCTGGGCCCTTCCAGCCCGGGTGACACTGGCAGTAACCTTTCTCATAATCTCCATTGCCACTGCACAGGACAGGACAGGAGTCTGGAAGAAAAAAGACAGTACAGCAGCCCTTTAGAAATACTGTGGTGGAAAGAAAATACTTTGGTTTGTTATCATTCAAAACCTTAACTAAAAACTGGTTGTTATCCAAGATGTGAATTGTGAAGCTGTTTGTGTCATTTCAGCCCTGGAAGGTACTAGTCAGCACTCAACCTGAGACCCCAGTGGCGATCTCCCCATGAGCCATATACCAGTTTTAACCAGGTTTCACCCATCACCAATATCTCCCTAATAAGCATGCAGCTGAAGTCACCTAATCCTCTCCCCTGATGGTAGTGCTTTAAGTACTCTCCCCTCCGCTGGGCGCAGGCCACGCACCCCTACTCAAACCCTCTTCCTGTGAAATCCACCTAATCTTTCAAGCATTTCAATTTTTCTTAAGTGGCACCTGAGTTAAACTCCAGTAGCTGCGGCATGGCGCTGCAGCATCGGTATCTCCCTCCAACACCCCCCTCTATTCCCCAAGGCCCCTCTGTACCACATGAAAACATAATACAGTTTACTATAGAATACTACAGTACTTACTATAGAATGCTGTAGTATACTGTATTATTCCGTAGAATACTATACTACACAATGTAGGAGCCCTCGATCATGTGCAGTACTTACTATACAATGTTGTGCAGTACTATACTGTAGAATACTATAGTAAATACTACAGTATTATTCGACCAAAAAACACTTCAGTCAACACTACAGTAATGCCCGCAAAAACACTGTAGTATTTACTACAATATTTAATTTGCATTTACCCTGCACATTCCCCTCCCCATATCCTAATTTGTGCCACCCATAAGTGAGAAACCTACACGCTAAGTATAGAGCATATATTGTGTTCCCTTCAGGTTATAGAAAAGAGCAGAAGCTCTGAACTATCTGTTCAGAACCCAGTTCTACCTACCTACAGGTTATGGAAAATGTGCTCTTTTATTATTTCTCCAGTAGGTTTCCTCAAGAAGAAAGCCTCCACTTCTATGTTAAAGATAATACAACAAAAACATTATAGTAAATACTACAGTACTGCTTGACAAAATAGCACAGTATACTACGGTCTGCAAAACCACTACAGTAAATACTACAGTATCCTACAATTTGTAAAAACACTACAGTAATTGCTATAGTATAGATTTTAGTTTACTACAGTATTTATACTATTGTTAACTGTAAATACCACAGTATACTACAGTAAATATTCCAGAATTCAATGAGTACTGTAGGATTAAAGTCCGCAAAAACACTACAGTGAATAATATAGTATTTATACCATAGTATACTATAGTATTTTTCCATGTGGGAACTCAGCGCCTTACCATGAAAATTTATATTTACAAAATGAGGAAGAACGGAGCCTCAGAGTCTCAGAGGCTGCAGCATGGAGACTCATGGTAAACATCAGAGCAGAACGTACAGTGCTGTATAGATTCAATAGAGATCTTTGTTCACATGCCAAAAGGATCAGCGTTCCGTCAACGGGACAGTTGTAAATCATGAAGCGTGTTCTATCAAGATCGCAGATTTTAGAGTAACAACACATGTCGGTACATAGAAGTGTCTTATATCGGCTGAAAACTTCAATTCTTGTTAATATAACTGCACTGTCCAATTTACAGTAGCTACTACTGCGAAAAAATGCTATGCTATTGTTTAATGAGAGCTCCTAACAACAAAACACTATTTTCAACGCGATAGGTTTGTTAAATTCACCTCTGAAGGTGAAATGTGTACTTACATTCTGAAATCTTGCTCTGATTTATCATCCAAAGGGTCCCAGAGATAACCTGAAGTGTCATTTGCTTATATATATATAAGAAATCATATCCTAAAAAGGTCCATATAGCACATGCGATCAATTTTGTTTTTCCACTTGTTCAATTTACAAAGAAAGGAATCTGTGAAAATCTCAACCTAAACATTGTTTGAACAAGTCAAATCACATTTGTATGTATTCCTCAGAGATCCTAGAAGGTAACAAGACGTAACTATTTAATTAGGGGTGTAGTATATCCTATAGGACACCATATTTGGTCAGAGAGCGATGCCTTGATGGCACACCGATGATGCAGGGGGCCATCACTTGAAGGACTGTATCTTTGTCAAATAAGCACCAATCGGGGTCAAACAAAGCTAGCTAGATAGCCAATGAGCTGGGCTTTACGGGAGTATCCAGAAACCCCGTCTCGGTTGCAAAATGTAGGCGCTACCCTTTTGCGACAGCATGCTTTTCCTTTTGGACACAACGTATAAGAACATTCAGAGTTATGAAGTTATGAAAACTGGTTGTTGAACTTATAATATGGCTACTAATACTTTGAAAGCTAAATCAAAGTCCAAGTATACAGATCTGACGATAGTCTTGCAGAAAAATGGAATATGAACGCGAATGTCTCATTCACGATTTGCCCAAATGTACATGGGGACTTGACACTAAAAGTCTTGTTGTTCACTCATTTTTCAAGTTATCCATCTGAAACTTTGCACATACACTGCTGCCATCTTTGCACATACACTGCTGCCAACTTTGCACATACACTCTATCGGAATTATAACCAGAGTCATGGCTATAACTATGACCTTTCTCTTGCATTTCAAATATGGTGGTAGAAAACGACCGGTTGTATTTTTCTTTGTATTTTCTTCTACCAGATCTATTGTGTTATATTCTCCTACATTCAATTCACATTTCCACAAACTTCAAAGTGTTTCCTTTCAAATGGTACCAAGAATCTCCATATCCTTGCTTCAGGGCCTGAGCTACAGGCAGTTAGATTTGGGTATGTCATTTAGGTGAAAATTGATGCTATCATGCTAGGGTGCTATCCCTAAGAAGTTTGAACCCTTTGGTGTGTAGCCTAAACACTACTCACACCACTAACATGCTGCATTCCTATGCTATATTCCTAGTCTACAAGTATAGGCACTCAGTCATAGTGAACCGTTTTCCAGAATGTCTTTGAAACCTGCAGAGCTACGTGAGAGAACATTGCTCCATTCTCCCATTATCCCCTTCTCTCTTCTGCCAGGATCTCTCATCCCTCCAGTCTGTCAGTCTGTTTATGGACAGTTGCAGTGCGGAAGCTGCCTTTCCGATCCTGGCCTGTCCATTAGTCTCCATAATATGTCCCAGTTCCACACTGGGAACAGTAATAGACACATTATGCTCGCTACAGTGGCTCCCTGACCTCAGATCTAGGCAGAGACAGATTAAGGCATTCGTCCAGAGCGGGTTGGCCTGGGCAGAGAGAGACCTCACTGACCACAAAGTGGATCTGAAAGCCCCACTGCCGCTTGCTATCCTCATTTAATGCAAAGATTGTAAATAATCCTCAAAGACAATCAAAATACTCCCATTCAGGGTGACTTTTGGCATTGATAATATTGGTAGTATCCATTACGAAGCACCAGGTTTAATCAAAAAGTAGCCATTGTTATTTGACTATTTAGACTTTACTCTGCAGAATAATTTGATACTGGTAGATTTACAGAATAAAAAACATATATGATGGTCTATCTGACCAAAAACTAAATTTCAACCCAATATTATGTGAGATTTTATTATGCACAAAAATGTAATTTAAATTTGTATGAATTTATTGGAAGATTCCACATATCTCAGAGGTGCCTAACTTAATATACCTTTTGAGCAGTCTGGTCCCAGGAAACCGCTGAAGCAGTGGCAGTGACCTGCTACACATTCCCCGTTCCCCTTACAGTTGGTGGAGCAGCCGTCCATGGTTTCTACAGACAGAGAAAGTGGTAAACAACACAACCGTCCATGGGCTAGACAGAAACACCTAGGAGAAAAATGGTGCCAAACTCAGGGTATAATGAACACTTTTACTTTGTGCATCCATTGAGACATATAATAATCTAACATGTTGCATTGGTTACAAGAAGGTAACAGATATATGAGCATGAAGACAAAGGAAACGGACATGTACAGAACTACACTGCAGTACCATTCTTGCACTGCCTTTCAGACAACAATTCATTTTAAACGACAGAGCAAAAGCATTTCCAGGAGAGGCTGGAAAGAGAGAGCATTAGAAGAAATACATTGGCTCATCTCTCAGCAGAGGCTTACAGATGGGTGACAAAAGGTCAGTCAATTAGGGATGACAGACTTTGCAGCACCTTGCAACAAGCAACAGAACTCAACCGTTTTGATGATAAAATGGCAGCCTGTTTCACACAATTCTTTTGGTGCAGAGAAAACTTAACAAAACATGTTTTTTTGTCTATTTGCAGCTATTGTATAAATGTTATAATTGCTTTGCTTTTTGAGTGCTTTTGTAACCACAGACTACATCCTGGAAATAATGTCACATGTACTGTAATTTTCTTATAAGACATCATTACTGCTCACAAATATGATTGCATGGTGCATCAATTTTCATTAGTAACTGTGGAGCACCTATTCTACTTTTTACACCAAGAGGAGCCAATTACCGATGGCAGTGCTGAGAACAAGCACTTGTTCCATTTTCTTTCCATCGTTGTAGAAAGCCAGGTACCAGGTTCCAGCGTCCATGTACTCTATGAAGCCCATCTCCTGGAGGGAGGCCAGGATCAGGTTCCTGGGAGAGGAGTTGGAATCCTCCGCCACCGTCTGAACCTCCTGTCTGATCAGCTGTTTCCCGTCCAGGAGCTTGACAAAGTCAAACTGCAGGAGAAAAAGAAAACATCCGATTAAAAATTAGGCAAAGGTTTGGAAGTCAAAAGCTGGGACATCACAAGCTCCTGGTTGGGTGTACTGACATGCCCTGACTGACAGGGTGTATCAGGGTTCCTCCAACATCACAGCACGGATATCTATCTCTGGGAACAGGCCAAAACATGAAATCATCATGCGCTGTATCATATCCTGTCATCTATCTTAAAATAACTTGAACTTGAACCATATGCAAAGCTCCAGAGCCACCTTTTGACTTTGCCCTTGATGAGCTTAATAAGGAGACAGGCCCCCATGCTTCACTGCTGGATTACCAGATGAGTAGGATATGACAGTAGCCCTGGGCGGGATGCAGTACCTTAGCTGCACCAGTGTCACTCATGTTTGTGTGTGCTCTTGGAGATAAGCCGAGACCAGGACTGGTATTACACTGCTGTCGGCTGGTGACTGCATGCAGCAAAGCCTCTCCATCTGCCGGGCTCAGAGGGACGTCTGTCTTCCCCCCTCCACCCGTCCTAAATAATAAACCCAGGGCTGGGTGAGGCCAGGTCTCTAACTCCAATGACATGCCCCCAGGCCTCAGAATCATTCTATGACTCAGGTTCTTCTTATGAGAAACAAATGCTCCCCTACGGAACAACAGCAAAACGATGTTTGTAATTCAGTAGAACCGCTGGGGCACAATAGCCATCGGGCCCCTGCATTTCAAATCATCAGCGATGCAAAGTAGCAGAGTAGGGATCCCAGCCCCTCCATAATTCACTTTCAGCCAGGGATCAGCACATGATGTCACACTGAAGCGGAAATGGCCACTGTCTTTTCCGTACAATCCCCTCGGCGCCAATAGTGACAAAATCTCATTGGAAGAAAAAAAAAGTCTGAACTGTGCGTGCCGCCCAGGGGACTGACTCAGATTAATGACTAAAACATCCTATTAGGATTCATCATGCGGAAGCCTGCTGGGTTTACTGGGGCCGCTGAAACAGCTTTGTGACAGATGAGTCACTTGTGTGCAGGTCTCACCGTGACCCTGAGTGCTCAGCCCCGTGACCTGCTGGGTATTCTATCAGCAGATGTAATGAGGGCCGGTCCGGGTGAACATATGCGTGACTGCATGCAGGGGCCAAAAACTGAACTGGGATCAACCGAATCAGCCGATCTGGCTGACAGAGACATCTAATGATGGTGTGGGATTAGTCAGCCCCACTCAGACAGGACTTGAATATGGTCCAACATACAGTTAACAGGCTATATGTCAAGTGTGATTACTATAATGATTATGAGCATCCTTACGGAACAAAAAGGATGTCTATGTTTAAAAGGAACCTTTCAATTAGCATTCATTCATTGTTTGTCTGTATCCATGCACCTACATATGCAAATTAGTATGCAAAAGAGACAGACATAAGGAGGCTTTAATTGAGTTGACAGGTCTTAATTTCTTGAATGATTTGAACTGTTAATCTTAGATCATATCTATGCTAAGAAGCAGTGATTAGGGAGTTCAGGCATTTTACTGACATCACATTAGTTCCCCTAGATATTTCCTTAACTGCATTCATTCCATAACAATAAACTACATACATTGCAACTCATTATGCATTTGACAAAAGTACTGGTAAGTAGCCAACAGTAATGTAGCTAATTCACTGATTGGTGAAGTGATCAAACTTAACATAAAGGCACCACACCTGCTTGATAATTTTTTTTATTGTGGGTTTCAATGTAGGTGAAGAGTGAGACTGAAGGATGACAGATGGATGGAGGAGGAAAGGAAGTTGTGCATACGGGCTGGGGTACACTCATTAGCATGGGGGGTAGTGTGGATCTGTGCATGTGTGGATCTGTGCATATACCCAGGTGTGCATATAGTTACTTACAGTTGAAGTCTGAAGTTTACATACACTTAGGTTTGAGTCATTAAAACTCATTTTTCAACCACTCCACAAATTTCTTGTTAACAAACTATAGTTTTGGCAAGTCGGTTAGGACATCTACTTTGTGCATGACACAAGTAATTTTCCAACAATTGTTTACAGACAGATTATTTCACTTATAATTCACTGTATCACAATTCCAGTGGGTCAAAAGTTTACATACACTAAGTTGACTGTGCCTTTAAACAACTTGGACAATTTCAGAAAATTATGTCATGGCTTAGAAGCTTCTGATAGGCTAATTGACATAATTTGAGTCAATCGGAGGTGCACCTGTGGATGTATTTCAAGGCCTACCTTCAAACTCAGTGTCTCTTTTCTTGACATCATGGGAAAATCAAAAGAAATCAGCCAAGACCTCAGAAAAAAAATTGTAGACCTCCGCAAGTCTGGTTCATCTTTGGGAGCAATTTCCAAACGCCTGAAGGTACCACGTTCATCTGTACAAACAATAGTACGTAAATATAAACACCATGGGACCACGCAGCCGTCACACCGCTCAGGAAGGAGACGCGTTCTGTCTCCTAGAGATGAACGTACTTTGGTGCAAAGAGTGCAAATCAATCCCAGAACAACAGCAAAGGACCGTGTGAAGATGCTGGAGGAAACAGCTACCAAAGTATCTATATCCACAGTAAAACGAGTCCTACATCGACATAACCTGAAAGGCCGCTCAGCAAGGAAGAAGCCACTGCTCCAAAACCGCCATAAAAAAGCCAGATTACGGTTTGCAACCGCACATGGGGACAAAGATGGTACTTTTTGGAGAAATGTCCTCTGGTCTGATGAAACAAAAATAGAACTGTTTGGTCATAATGACCATCGTTATGTTTGGAGGAAAAAGGGGGAAGCTTGCAAGCAGAAGAACACCATCCCAACTGTGAAGCACGGGGGTGGCAGCATCATGTTGTGGGGGTGCTTTGCTGCAGGAGGGACTGGTGCACTTCACAAAATAGATGGCATCATGAGGTAGGCAAATGATGTGGATATATTGAAGCAACATCTCAAGACATCAGTCAGGAAGTTAAAGCTTGGTCGCAAATGGGTCTTCCAAATGGACAATGACCCCAAGCATACTTCCAAAGTTGTGGCAAAATGGCTTAAGGACAACAAAGTCAAGGTATTTGAGTGGCCATCACAAAGCCCTGACCTCAATCCTAAAGAACATTTATAGGCAGAACTGAAAAAGCGTGTGTGAGCAAGGAGGCCTACAAACCTGACTCAGTTACACCAGCTCTGTCAGGAGGAATGGGACAAAATTTACCCAACTTATTGTGGGGAGCTTGTGGAAGGCTACCCGAAACGTTTGACCCAAGTTAAACAATTTAAAGGCAATGCTACCAAATACTAATTGAGTGTATGTAAACTTCTGACCCACTGGGAATGTGATGAAATAAACAAAATCTGAAATAAATCATTCTCTCTACTATTATTCTGACATTTCACATTCTTAAAATAAAATGGTGATCCTAACTGACGTAAAACAGGGGATTTTTCCTTAGATCAAATGTCAGGAATTGTGAAAAACAGAGTTTAAATGTATTTGGTAAAGGTGTATGTAAACTTCCGATTTTAACTGTATGTGTGCTGGGGTGTTTCAGTCATTGTATAGGTTGGAGTGGGAATACATAAGAGCCTACAGTATGATAGTTTACATGGGAGTGGATGTAATGCTCTTGTGTGTATGAGGTAGGTAGGGGGTACAGTACCTGTGTGTGTGTAGGGGGGATGTTCCTCCTTCCATAGATACCCAAGAGGGCGTCCCGTGCCAGGGAGACGTTGAACTTGACATACTTAGGGTGGTGGATGGTGATGTGGAAACGCCAGAACAGACCAGGTGGAATGGCCTGGATCACCTCGGTACCTATGTCCACCTCCCCTCGGTCTATCGCTTTCCCCCTGTGGAATAGCTCCTTATCTATATGGTGTAACAAAACACACACACACACACACACACACACACACACACACACACACACACACACACACACACACACACACACACACACACACACACACACACACACACACACACACACACACACACACACACACACACAAATGGATATAAACACAAATGAGAACAGCGTCTGTTGCTGCATGTAGATATTGACTATCCCCATTTACCTCTATCAGATAATAAGAGGAAATACAGACAGACTTTAATCTGTTTCATTTCATTGCCTCAACTAATAAATCCTCCTCTGTCCTTTCAGGAATCATTTTATCCTCATTGTCAGATGAAGCCCTACATCTTCTCAAACTGGAGCTAAAAAACTGTGAACAGACACAGAAACTAACCACATCCAATATGGTGTAATACTATGGTGTATCCAGGAGAAGACCAGCAAGCTACCGGATGCTTGTACAAACACCTCCCACATCCAGGCGTGAACTAATTATTCTGTGCTGATAACCTCTGGTGTGAGCTCTTTGGCAGGTACGCCAACACACCAGGGTGTCACATTATTGATTCCCTCTCTCATGGCGGGTAACATGAGATCAGCTCAGCTCTACTGTACATATTAAGCTATATTCTATCTGTCTTGTGTCTTCTTACCTTCATATTACCTTCATATTACTCACTGTACAGAGAGCTCTGGAAACCACGTTTTTAAATGCGCTTTAATTGTATGTGTGGAATATTAAAAAGCATCTAAATGCATATACATGTCTAGAGTCTAGATATCGAAGGACACGGATTGATCACACATTAGCCTCGACAACAACCTTGTGAAAAAGATTGGTTTGGTAATCATAGAAACTGGGCTCTTTTAGTAGAAAACCTGGAGCAGGTGAACAAGGTAATGGTAGTGTTACTGTTGCTACCAGAATAGTTTTACTAGCTCAATCACTGTATAGCTGTGTGATGCTGTTTAGGAGAGGTGGTGGTGGTCTGTGCCACTGCCACCACAGAACATATCACAGGTTAATGAAGGCATATCTAGCTCGTGCCTCTCCTGCAGGCCATCTTACCTGTCACTTACACTGGGTTCAGAGGGGGGGGGGGGGGGGGGGGGGGGCAGAAAATAAATTTGAAAAGTGCTTCAAAATAGTCTGACATACAAGCAAATTAATTCTCATAGCCTAAGGGCTATCCTGATAAAACAATTATTCCAGTAATCCATTTTCAATGAAACCCTCTTTTCAATTACAGTTTTAATTCCCCTCCCCCCTCACTTAATGAACATCTGAATAGAACAAGCTTTTAATACATGGGTCTGTCTGTTGATTGAGACAATGCAAAATAATATGGTTATTCTATTTCCTGTAATCTCTCAGATCTATGCTGAGAATAATCTAATTGCTATTCTAAAGAACATTTGCAAACCAATTACAGGATCAATTATATATAGAGGACTGGGCCAACACAACATGCTATGGTAAGTGCCCTCTACAATCCCTTTTGATGTATCTTATTTTAACCAACATTCCATCTCGTTTTAATGCTTCTCATGTTTTTGCTAATGATATAACCCACTGGTAAAAAACTGGTTCAATCAATGTTGTTTCCACATCATTTCAACAACAAAAAATCTATGTGATGACGTTGAATCAACGTGGAAAACTGATTGGATTTACAAAAACGTCAGGGAATTTAGTCAACCAACTTTTAACCTGAAAAGGTTGGTAAAATTCCTAAAGTACCTCCACGTATCTGTACGGTTCTGTATTAATTTTCTTAGTCAACCTTGTTTTCTGTTTCGTTATGTTCTTGAACGTAGCCCTGTTTCTTTGTGTTCTTGAACGTAGCCCTGTCTTTCATTTTTGTTCATTGATTTCACCTGTGTTAGTTACTCACCTAGTCTCTTCAGCTCCTTATTTAGTTCAGTTCATTCTGTTTGTGCCTTTGTGAGGTATTGTTCGTTTTGACTCTACTAATCCTTTTCCTAGCTTGTTTGTGAGAACCAAGGGCGGCAGGTAGCCAAGTGGTTAGAGCTTTGGACTAGTAACTGAAAGGTTGCAAGATGAAATCCCTGAGCTGACAAGGTAAAAATATATGTTGTTCTGCCCCTGAACAAGGCAGTTAACCCACTGTTCCTAGGATGTCATTGAAAATAAGAATTTGTTCTTAATTGACTTGCCTAGTTAAAAAAAAACAGGTACAGTCTTCAGGCCTAGTTTTGATTCACCTGCCTGTTTGCTTACCTGTGTATGACCATTGCCTGCCTGTGACCACGATTCCTGCCTTTTGCGATGGCAAAATAAACACCTGCTGTGCTCTGCGTGTGAATCTACACCTTTTTCTCCCTGATTATTCATTACAGTATCATCATGAAAAGAAACTGGAAGCAGTTTGAGACACTTTTTTATTTTCATGATGTTTTTAACATTTCCTGGAATTCAGTTGAATTCATCCCTGATGTTGAATTAGCCTTTTCTTATAAAGCATTCCAGAATGTATACAACAAGCACGCCCCTTTCAAACAATACAGAATTAAGGGAAGAGACAACCCTTGGTTTTCAGACAAACAAGCTGAAATCATAAGGAAATGGAATGCTTTGTGGGATAAAGCAAGATGGTCTAATTCAGCTGATTGGGTTGCTTTTAAACGCCTTGGAATCAGGGTGTGGCTATGACCTGAAAGCAGACCTCTACCTCAAATCTACTGCTGATAATCTGAATAATTCTTTCAAATATTGGCAAGTAATAAAAGGTTTAGAGTGTAAAAAATATGCACAGCTCCCTAAACAACTGCTGGTTGACTCACAGGTGGTAACTGAGAGAACCTCTATTCTTAACTCTTTTAATCAACATTTCCTTGATGCAGGCAGATTATTTGATAGGGTTAAAGGCTTACATGAGCCACCTGTGAAATTACCTGACCCTCCCGAGCACTCCTTCTCTGTCTCAGGTGTGTAGAGCCCTGAGATCAGCTGATGTGAAAATGTAAAAAAATCCCCTGGCCCTGATGATCTAGAACCCTACCTACTACAAAAAGCTGAAGACAACATTACTCCCCCTTTAACATACATCTTTAACTTCACCCTAGAATGTAATAATCTCCAAGTTATGGAAATCAGCATTTGTCCTACCTCTTTTGAATGAAAGTGATCCCACTACTTAATAACTATCTGCCAATATCTAAATAGTCTGTTCTGACAAAGGTATTGTAGTCCCTAGTCAATAAACAGCTAAAAGTCCTAACTCCAGGAAAACAATATTTTGCGTGGTATGCAATCAGGTTTCAGGTCTAGCCACAGCACTGTCACAGCAACTTTGAAGGTTTTGAATGATATTCACTCTGCACTGGATAAGTAGCTGCATTGAGTATCTGTATTCATAGACTTGTCAAAGGCATTTGTGACAGTGGACCACACTGTCTTGGTGCAGAGATTGAAGTGTATTGGGATTACTGGTCATGCTCTGGAGTGGTTTGTGAACTACATGTCAAATTGAACCCAGTGTGTTAAGGCAGACGGTTGTCAGACACCGTGGAGTTGTGCTCGGATGTGCCTCAAGGATACATTTTAGGTCCCGTTTATTTTCTATATCAACAACATCGGGAGACATATTAAGACAGCTGATGTACATTTTTATGCAGATTACACTTCTCTATTCAAGTGGCAGCAGTTTGACTTTGACAGCAGACAGCTTTTAACATCATTCAACAGAATCTGTACGATTTGAAGCTTGTTCTGAATTACTCAAACAAAGTGAATGGTATTTTCCAATACTAATCACTCTGAAAACCATGTAATTACTACCTTGGAATGCCATTCTATAGAGCAAGTCAAAATGTACAAATATCTGGGAGTTTGGGTTGATGAAAACTTGAAAACATTGTAGATAACATTGTCAGGAAACTCAAGCTGCGTTTTGGGTTTTATTACCGGCACAAAGCTTGATTTTCTTTTGCTGTCGGGTGGACATCACTAGCAACACGCGGGCTCAAACACGGGTACATTCATATTTATACTGAACAAAAATGCAACATGCTAAATTGTCAATGATTTTACTGAGTTACACTTCATATAAGGAAATCAGTCAATTGAAATTAATTCACTAGGCCCTAATCTATGGATTTCACATGACTGGGAATACAGATATGCATCTGTTGGTCACAGATAACTTAAAAGGTAGTGGCCTGGATCAGAAAACCAGTCAGTATCTGGTGTGACCACCATTTTCCTCATGTAGCGTGACAGATCTCCATCGCATAGAGTTAATCAGGCTGTTTATTGTGGCCTGTGGAATGTTGTCCCACTCCTCATCAATGATTGTGCGAAGTTGCTGGATATTGGCGGGAACTGGAACACGTTGTCGTACATGTCGATCCAGAACATCCGAAACATGCTCAATGGGTGACATGTCTGGTGAGTACGCAGTGTTTGTTTCATAAACCAGGGAGGTTGTGAAGGGGAGCTGGCTGGAGGATCTCTGGTCTTAAAGAGTTAACAATGATGCTGTGGGCTGTAGCCTGCTAGGAGATTAAGCCACACTCTTACTTTAATTAACTGTCCATGAAGCTCCTCCTGATTACTTCATTGTCAATGCATGCTAATGTGACCCGGCATAGCTATGCTACATTGTACCAGCCACAGAGTGCACACAGCCTTGTACACTGTGTCAATCTAGCAGTAGTACCTGCAGTGTTTCCTATTCCTTCCCTGTCAGAGGGCTATGATATGGAAATACTGAAACTCAGACACCAAGCTTTTACTGAGATTCATTATGTGCTTATGCAGGGCAATCCAATATTTTCATAACTGATTTGATTTTAATCTACTCTTCAACATTGTCCTAGTTGCAGAGAACATTTTCTGGTTCACGCACTTATAGAAATGGAATTGAATTATGTGGAATGGAACTGAATTATTTCACTCATTGCCGATATGGAACTGTTTGTCTGCGGCGTTTGGGACCCCAGGGTTGGTCTGGTGTTATTGGAATAATTCTATTTCTCTATCTCGATGATTCTATGAGTTTATTTTTCGAAAATGGGACATTTCTATAATCAGATCTTTATCGTGCTAATGGAGGCAATGCCCTGCGAACATGAGGTGTTTTAACTCGGGGATGACCTGTGCATCACCCGAGCAACCCACCCACCTACAGTACAGTACCGCACTCCTTTATCTGAAATGCAATTCAGCATCACACAAGAGGGAAATAATTATCCCTGTCGAAACATATTGCATCCAACACGCTGGTTATGAAACAACAGGTTTATCATGTAAACACAGAGGAAGACAAATAGGATGAGAGAGCCCATGGAAAACCTCCTGAGGTAAAACTCTTGCTCTAGTTTTTGTTGCGTGGTATAACAGTGAGAATCAAAACCTAGAGGCTTCATAACATACATCTTTGCCACCAACGCTTACCTTTGTTGGTGTTGTTAAGGCCGGGCAAACCGAAGGGAGTGAAGGTTATGTCTATGCTCTCTGAGTCTCTGTTCAGTTTGCTTAGTCCATTCTCATAGAGCTGCCCATCCACTGGCTGCAGGTGCCAGGTCAGCCCAAACAAGTGCACTGCTGTAGGGGAGAGCCATGGTTTAGCATGGGGCGGGAGGATTAGTGCTAGAAAGAGAAACTCAGGGCATTAATCATTCAAAACCTAAGAGTAAGACATCTGATTAAACCTGGCTGCAGCAAACACAGTAACTAAATACAGTATGGATGTGCTACAGGTTCCTGCACTTTGGCTGTATATTTTACATTTTACATTTATCACAATATTAGTTATTTGACAGAGGACTAGTTATTAAGGCTGGGAGCGAGACACATTAACGTACTGTTTCTAAGACATCCTGCTGCTCCTATGCTTATTACAACACCGTAAAGCATTTGTACATCATTAGTATGCCATTTTTCGCCTTTCATTCATGACAACTTCACTTTCTTTTCAGTTACTACATCGAAATGTGATGAAACAATCCAAAATAACCTTGGTTTTTTACTAGATATGGTAGCTGGTAGCTTACAGTATGAGGTTCATGAAATCTATTTAATGGAATATTGAAAAGTAGCCATCTAATCTCCAAAGAAAGGGGGGATAAACTATGTGCCTCTCTAAGTAATGGATTGGTCAAAATTAAAAATGAATTTAATGTGCGGCTACAGAATGTAATTAATTGAGAAAGATAAAAAAATGTAATTCCACAACTACAATGTTTGGCTTATCGTTTCCAATATGTCAAAACAGAGATCCCTTATGTAGTTTCATTCCCAGTAATCCAAGGAGCATTTCTAAGAATGGCTGAGCCAGTTCCCCACTTGCAGAGTAAGCATTCAAATCTAATTGGGTAAAAAAGTTCTGGGATAATTTGGAAAATTTCTGGGATCTTTTATTTCAGCTCATGAAACATGCAACTAACACTTTACATGTTGAGTTTATATTTTTGTTCAGTATAATTTCAGAACAAAACAGAAAGACCTAACTACCAAATGGAGAGAGGAGAGCAGGATAATTAGCAGCTAACTACTATACCACCTGATTCATAAGCCTTAACAAACCACTAACCCAGCAGGACTCCTCTGCACTGATTAGCCATGGTGGAGACAGTGTGTTTCGGAAAGGTGCTGCTCTGTATAACAACCATTCACTCACTAGTGCAGCATTTAGATACGCAGATCAATGTAATTCACCCCTGACCGCTTCAAAGCCTTTTCCTTTTCATCTATCTTTAAAACGCAGCTAGGCCAGTCATATTGGCGGAAGGTCTTAAAGAATGCCTGTTGAAAAATATAGTTTTTTTTAGCAGCCAGCTGAGTGGGAATGCCTAATTAGAGTGAAAGTAGTTCACACCAATTTGCATCTGTTTTACATATTCAGTGGAAGAATAATTGATAGTACCTGCTTTTAAAATGTATAATGCACAAAATGATTATGCAGTTTAGAGGGAAGAATTAGATTAAACTCTTGTCTTCTACTTGGTGTGACCCAGAGAAACAGACAGCTGTATAGTATACAATAACAGATAAGAGTTTTGTTTGGGGTCTGCCAATAATGAGGCAGAGACAATTTGATTAAATATTCTCTGTAAATAAGAAAGAGAGGGAATGTTTGGCTCAGGAGGCAACTGTAGTGTCCTCCTTATTAAGCTGCTTTGAACTATTGTCTTGTAACTTGTTAATTGATTCAGGCCGAACCGTATAATCACATTATGGTCCTCTTGTTGCTAATAAACAGAAATAAAAAAAACTACAATTGTTTTTGCTCTACAGGAAAATAAATGGAAATCTAAAATAAATGATAAATCAACAAAGCAAACTATTCTCCAATGCACCAACACAACCCAAATCGAATATACTGTTGACAAATGAAGTCTGGTGTAAAAGTACAACATGTATATTTTAGAACTATGTTGTTTCCCATAAATACATGACAGTAGGAGATGTGACCTTTAAAGGACAATGGACATAAATAGCTACTTGCACCTTTCACTGCACATTTACGATGAGTCTTATTCCAATTTAGAGGAATAAAGTAGAGAAAACCCAGAGCTAAATGCCTAAAGCATCACACCGCCCAATGATGTTTTATCAATAGCTGTTCTCCTTTGACAGGCAACGCTTTAAACTAGCCAGTGAGTATGCCCAGAAAGAATGAAATCGCAAAACTCATGAGCAGCGTGTTTGGAGGACAAAATTAGGTTATGTTCAACAGTTGACCTACCACGCTGGGTCCCCACGATGATACCATTGTCTTAAAGTAGCTACAAATCAGGGCTTTATCCATGTGATAGTGAGATTACTGGGGGCATCAGTTTGCATTACTCTGTATTGGTGCCCTGCAGAGATCTGTGGGAAGACTTTGGGGAGGGGTAATGAAAAGCAAGCGCTGGATTGGATTCTCAGCAGGGGGCTGGATGTGCAGGATCCAACACCACTCTTGTTTCAAACAGACCGGGAATCCAATGAGCATTTTTCTAAACGCAGTTCAGTTCACAGACCAAAAGCATCACATGGAACTGGCTGCCTCCCCCAACATATTAGCCAATGAGTTACTATTAGTAGTACAAAACTCAGCAAAAAATAAATATCTCTTTTTCAGTACCCTGTCTTTCAAAGATAATTCATAAAAATCCAAATAACTTCACATATCTTCATTGTAAAGGGTTTAAATACTGTTTCCCATGCTTGTTCAATGAACCATAAACAATTAATGAACATGCACCTGTGGAACGGTCGTTAAGACACAAACAGCAGGGGCCTCCCGGGTGGCGCAGTGGTCTAGGGCACTGCATCGCAGTGGGCGCCACCAGAGACTCTGGGTTCACGCCCAGGCTCTGTCGCAGCCGGCCGCGCCCGGGAGGTCCGTGGGGCGACGCACAATTGGCCTAGCGTTGTCCGGGTTACGGAGGGTTTGGCCGGTAGGGATATCCTTGTCTCATCGCGCACCAGCGACTCCTGTGGCGGGCCGGGCGCAGTGCGCGCTAACCAAGGGAGCCAGGTGCACGGTGCTTCCTCCGACACAGTGGTGCGGCTGGCTTCCGGGTTGGAGGCGCGCTGTGTTAAGAAGCAGTGCAGCTTGGTCGGGTTGTGTTTCGACCTTCGTCTCTCCCGAGCCCGTACGGGAGTTGTAGCGATGAGACAAGATAGTAATTACTAGCAATTGGATACCACGAAAATTGGGGAGAAAAGGGGGTAAAATAAAAAAAATAAAAAAATAAATAAAAAAGACACAAACAGCTTACGGACGGTAGCCAATTAAGGTCACAGTTATGAAAACTTAAGACACTAAAGAGGCCTTTCTACTGACTCTGAAAAACACCAAAAGAAAGATTCCCAGGGTCCCTGCTCATCTGCGTGAACGTGCCTTAGACATGCTGCAAGGAGGCATGAGGACTGCAGATGTGGTCAGGGCAATAAATTGCAATGTCCGTACTGTGGCAAAAAGTGCTATTCACTGAAAAAAATGCTCTTCGCGGTTTTGTCTCACCAGGGGTGATGGTCGGATTTGCGTTTATCATCAAAGGAATGAGCGTTACACAGAGGCCTGTACTCTGGAGAGATATCGATTTGGAGGTGGAGGGTCCGTCATGGTCTGGGGCGGTGTGTCACAGCATCATCGGACTGCGCTTGTTGTCATTGCAGGCATCTCAACACTGTGCGTTACAGGGAAGACATCCTCCTCCCTCATGTGGTACCCTTCCTGCAGGCTCATCCTGACATGACCCTCCAGCAGGACAATTCCACCAGCCATACTGCTTGTGTTGTGTGTGATTTTCTGCAAGACAGGAATATCAGTGTTCTGCCATGGCCAGCGAAGAGCCCGGATCTCAATCCTATTGAGCACGTTTGAGACCTGTTGGAACGGAGGGTGAGGGCTAGGGCCATTCCCCCCCAGAAATGTCCGGGAAATTGCAGGTGCCTTAATGGAAGAGTGGGGTAACATCTCACAGCAAGAACTGGCAAATCTGGTGCAGTCCATGAGGAGGAGATGCACTGCAGTACTTAATGCAGCTGGTGGCCACACCAGATACTGACTGTTACTTTTGATTTTGACCCCCCCCCCCCCTTTGTTTAGGGACACATTATTCAATTTCTGTTAGTCACATGTCTGTGGAACTTCTTCAGTTTATGTCTCAGTTGTTGAATCTTGTTATGTTCATACAAATATTTACACGTTAAGTTTGCTGAAAATAAATGCAGTTGACAGTGAGAGCACGTTTCTTTAGTAGTGGTACAACTGAACAGTTGCAGTAGTAAGAGTTGAAGTGACTTCCACTGACTTACAGTGCATTCTGAAAGTATTCAGACCGCTTGACTTTCCCCCCAAAAAACTTACGTTACAGCCTTACTATAAAATGGATTGAATAAAAAAGAATCATCAATCTACACACAATTCCCCATAATGACAAAGCGAAAACAGATTTTTCGAAATTCTTGCAAATGTATTGAAGATAAAAACATAAATACCTTATTTAAATAAGTATTCAGACCCTTTGCTACGAGACTCGAAATTGAGCTCAGGTGCATCCTGTTTCCATTGATCATCCTTGAGATATTTCTACAAGTTGATTGGAGTCCAGTTGTGGTAAATTCAATTGATTGGACATGACTTGGAAAGGTACACACCTGTCTATATAAGGTCTTACATTTGACAGTGCATGTCAGAGCAAAATCCAAGCTACGAGGTCGAAGGAATTGTCCGTATTGTCCGATCTGGGGAAGGGTACCGAAACATTTCTGCAGCATTGAAGGTCCCCAAGAACACAGGGGCCTCCATCATTCTTAAATGGAAGAAGTTTGGAACTACCAAGACTCTTCCTAGAGGTGGCCGTCCGGCCAAACTGAGCAATCGGGGGAGAAGGGCCTTGGTCGGAGCGGTGGTCACTCTGACAGAGCAATAGTGGAGATGGGAGAACATTCCAGAAGGATAACCATCTCCGCAGCATTACACCAATTAGGCCCTTATGGTAGAGTGGCCTGACGGAAGCCACTCCTCAATAAAAGGCACCTGACAGCCCACTTGGAGTTTGTCAAAAGGCACCTAAAGGACTCTCAGACTATGAGAAACAAGATTCTTTGGTCTGATAAAACCCAGATTGAACTCTTTGGCCTGAATGCCAAGCGTTACATCTGGAGGAAACCTGGCACTATCCCTACGGTGAATCACGGTGGTGGCAGCATCATGCTGTGGGGATGTTTTTCTGCAGTGACTGGTAGACCAGTCAGGAATGAGGGAAAGATGAACGGAGCACAGTACAGAGAGATCCTTGATGAAAACCTGCTCCAGAGCAGACTGGGGCAAAGGTTCACCTTCCAACAGGACAACGACCCTAAGCACACAGCCAAGACAACGCAGGAGTGGCTTCGGGACAAGTTTCTGAATGTCCTTGAGTGGCCCAACCAGAGCCCGGACTTGAACCCGATCGAACATCTCTGGAGAGACCTGAAAATAGCTGTGCAGCGACGCTCCCCATCCAACCTGACAGAGCTTGAGAGGATCTGCAGAGAAGAATGGGAGAAACTCCCCAAATACAGGTGTGCCAAGCTTGTATCGTCATACCCATGAAGACTCAAGGCTGTAATCGCTGCCAAAGGTGCTTCAACAAAGAACTGAGTAAAGGATCAAAATACTTATGTAAATGTGATATTTGTACAAATTTCCTTACAACCTATTTTTACTTTGTCATTATGGGGTATTGTGTGTAGATTGATGAGGGGAAAAAACGATTTAATCCTGTTTAGAATAAGGCTGTAATGTAACAAAATGTGGAAAAAGTCAACGGGTCTGACTACTTTCCGAATGCACTGTATACTGTATTTAGTACTGTACTGAAAGGGTTTTACATGGAACCCAAAATAATTATACCTGGAACCAAAAGGTGTTCTTAAAAGGGGTTTTCTATGGGGACAGCCGAAGAACGCTTTTTGGTTCTAGATAGCGCCTTTCTTTCTAAGAGTGTATCACTTTGCAAATGAATAGATTAATATTCATGATACAGCAATACTGTTGTGATGGCACTTACAGTGCATTCAGAAAGTATTTATTCCCCTTGACTTATTCCACATTTTGTTGTGTTACAGCCTGAATTCAACATGTTTTTTCAAATGTATCTCACCCATCTACACACAATACCGCATAAAAGTAAAAACATGTTTTTAGACATTTTTGCAAATGTATCGAAAATGAAATTCAGAAATATCTCATTTACATAAGTATTCACACCACTGAATCAATACATGTTAGAATCACCTTTGGCAGTGATTACAGCTGTGAGTCTTTCTGGGTAAGTCTCTAAGAGCTTTGCACACCTGGACTGTAAAATATTTACCTTTTTTTTTTTTTCTTCAAGCTCTGTCAAGTTGGTTGTTGATCATTGTTAGACAGCCGTTTTCAAATCTTGCCATTCATTTTCAAGTCAATATAAGTCAAAACTGTAACGAGGACACTCAGGAACATTCAATGTTGTCTTGGTAAGCAAATCCAGTGTATATTTGACCTTGTGTTTTAGGTTATTGTTCTGCTGAAAGGTGAATTCATCTCCCAGTGTCTGGTGGAATGCAGAGTGAACCAGGTTTTCCTCTAGGATGTTGCCTGTACTTAGCTCCATTCCATTTCTACTTACCCTGAAAAACTCTGAGTCCGATTACAAGCATACCCATAACATGATGTAGCCACCACTAGACTTGAACATTTGGAGAGTGGTATTCAGTAATGTGTTGTATTGGATTTACCCTGAACATAACACTATGTGAACATAACACTATGTTCAGGGTATTCAGGACAAAAAGTGAATTGCTTTGCCACATTCTTTTTGCCATATTACCTTTTGCCTTGTTGCAAACAGGATGCATGTTTTAGAATATTTTTTATTCTGTACAGGCTTCCTTCTTTTGACTCTGTCAATTAGGTTAGTATTGTGGAGTAACTACAGTGTTGTTGATCCACCCTCAGTTTTCTCCTATCACAGCCATTAAACTACGTACAGTAACTGTTTTAATGTCACCATGGTCCTCAAATCCCTGATTGTTTTCCTTCGTCTCTGGTAACTGAGTTAGGAAGGACACCTGTACCTTTGTAGTGACTGGGTGTATTGATATACTATCCAAAGTGTAATTAATAACTTCACCATGCTCAAAGGGATATTCAATGTCTGCTTTTTTATTTTTTACACATCTACTAATAGGTGACCTTCTTAGCGAGGCATTGGAAAACCTACGTGGTCTTCGTGGTTGAATCTGTGTTTGAAATTGGCTGCTCGACTGACAGAACTTACAAATCATTTTATGTGTGGGTACAGATGAGCTAGTCATTAAAAAATAATATTACATACTTTTATTGCACACAGAGTGAGTCCGTGAAACTTATTATGTGACTTGTTAAGCAAACTTTTACTCCTGAACTTATTTAGGCTTGCCATAACAAAGGCATTGAGTACTTATTGACTCAAGACATTTCAGCTTTTCATGTTGTATTCATTTGTAAAATTATGGAGTATTGAGTGTAGGCCAGTAACACAAAATCTCAAGTTAATCCCTTTTAACTTCAAGCTGTAACATAACAAAATATGGAAAAAGTCAAGGGGTGTGAATACTTTCTGAAGGCACTGTATACTATAGGGCCAGTAGCAAAAATAATTCTGCCACTATAATTTAAAAAGGAGGATGGAATTGGATTGAGTTGCATTAAAGGTATGGGTGACAGTCACCTACTGTAACACTAGCAGCAAGTCATCTGAAAGTAAAGACCTGCTTAATCAGGTGAGACCCCACATTGGCACGGTGACACCAGAGGACAAAACATGAAAGGTAAGACATACTTGGCTCTTTTTGTCAATATGGCTGCCAGTATGCAGACGGTTGACACCTTGTACTGTTAAAGAGGTGTTCTCTAAGGAACTGAACCAGAGCCAGTCAGCTCTGGTGGGCAGAGTGGCAAAAATATCCGATTAAGGTTATTCTTACCACATTATCATGGCAGATTGATTTTTGTGTTCATTACTACCAGAACATGTTTCAGTATGACATATAGCCTCTGCCTACGGTCTCTATTGTTAACCAATACTAGGAAGAGGTTCATTAAACATGGTTGAGTACGGGGAAAAGATACTTCCTAATACCAGTGTGATTAGTATTAGTCCTACACCTACTGTCCTCAATGTCCCTTCTGAGCTTCAGGAGAGGTGTCAGTTCCAGTAGATTGGCACTTGATCTAAACTTCCCTGTACTGGGTGAAATAATTCACTGCCTGCCCCCTGCACCCCAGCCTCCGCTCTCTTCAAAAAGGGCATTGTTTGGTTTATAGAGCCGCGACCAGAATACTAATGAGATACTGAAGAGAAAATGGATCGATCAATACGATCACAATGAGGCATGAAAGGTCTGCTACCTTCAAGGCAAGTCGCCTGGAATCATAAATTCCATGGCTGCCCGGTTCCCTTTCAACACAGAGACTCTGACTCTGACCCTTTGACATTACTCAGTCTTATTGATCCTAACACTTTTCAGTCTGTTAAACCAATACCACAGCTGACAGCTATCCTTTACAGCGCCCTAATGAACTGAAAAAATCTAAACGTTTAATTTTCTCCCAGGAACATTGTTCCCCTTTCTGAGTCGCAGTCTGTCAATACACCTTGGAGAGAGATATCTAAACTTCATTAGGGCTTTTCTTTTACTCAATACCAAAACAACTCCTCAAAAGGTAGGTGAGTTTTATTGCTTATAAGTTATTGCACTAATAAACAGGTGAAGTGTTGCAGTTAGAAGAACCGTTGTGGGATAACTCAATCACAGACACAGAGGAGGAGAGAGAAATGGAGACAGAGGAGGAGAGAGAAATGGAGACAGAGGAGGAGAGAGAAATGGAGACAGAGGAGGAGAGAGAAATGGAGACAGAAGAGGAGAGAGAAAGTGGTGATGGCGGTGGTTGAGGTGGCAGGGGAGACATTGTTCCTTCCTGCATTGACAGCCTTCTGACAGGCAACGGTAAATTTCTCTTCAGCGCATATCACCTCTGGGTATGTGGGTGACATTTTGGAGTATTTTAATTAGCATCAGGTTGTCCCCTTAGTGAAGTAAGAGTGTTTCTGAGGAGAATGGAGTAGTTGGTATTTACTCCCAGTCAGAATCAGACAGTGTGGCTTACCGTGCTATATCAGCAGTATGCCTGCATGTTCTTCTGTTTCTCTCCTCTCATCATTCATTCATCGCCCTGGGGCTTGTGTGCATTCTCTAAGTATGACACAATGACATGTCACCGTTGTCTTTGAGGCATTCCTCTCATTATGTTGTGTGAGGTCAAAGGCAAATTCAGTTGCAGCTTAAATAGCTGGATGGTGGGGGTCTACAAATTGTCAAATGCAGATTGTCCTGGATTGTTACTGGCCCCACCACCTACTAGATTTCTAAGCTTTCTGTTCAAACAGCAATGCATTTTTCTTCAGAAAAGTGGAGAATAAAGAGGGATGTGCCCTACCCAAGCACCAGTGTGTTATCTTTTGTTTTAATTTTGTGCTAGAATTGGAACACATCACAATAATTTGCAAAATCAGTTACAAATTATGATATATTCACCATGTGATTTGGCAAAATGTGTATAAATGTGCTTGGGATGGAGTCTTATGAAGACAAATATTGTCCATTTAAAACATGTTTGAAGAGATGGATGTATGCGCAGCAGTAAACAAAGCAAATCGCTGAAATGCAAACTGCTCCAGCCCAGCCACTGCTGTCCTGCTGTGACTACAGCAAACAAATACCATGCTGATGTCTCTTCTGGGGTCTGGACTAGCATTAACCAAAACAGATAAATACACTAGATAAATAAATAACAGGGTTGATCACACCAATGGTACCATCAAGCAAAGCCATAAAGGCCTGTGTCAAGGCACAGAGAGAGCCATGTTTTCTGTGATTTGTGGTGACTGGCACCTTCCATGTTCACTGAGATTTGTGATGTTTTACCACCGAGCAGAGACTTGTGGGTGATAGATATCCCACCTTTGTTATTTATTTGACATTTTTATGTACAATAGCAACATTATTCGTGATGACAGTACATCTGGTTGTTTACGATTTAGACTGATTGCCTAATAACTAGAAGGAATTAACATATAGCAGCTAATTTCAAAGCTGTTTGCCAATATTTCAAACTCCGGAAATTACTCAGCATTTTATTTATGTAGCCTACTACTGTAGCCATATAGATTTTTATTTGGTCAAATCAAAATTGGTAATGTAGAATTTAAAGTAGAAGAATGAATAATAAAGCAGAACTTTTAAGATGCAGTCAACATTTGTTAGACAGAGTGGGATTTACAATCCCTATCCCTCGCTATGGGCTGATGGCTACTTTTGAAGCTGCCTTATTAAAGGGCTGTTAATGCATGGTCATGCAATTTAGTAAATTACAAGTCTGAGGATCAAAATTGGAGGTGTAGAGTCTTCCATCTTGCTCTGTGTTGCATTTCCTAAGATCTTTATTGATCTACTGTTGGAAGCTTAAGGGCATCATCTCAATTAAGAAAAACACACAGACATCTCTGGGTCAGAGCCTTCCATAAAGATGGCACACGAAGGTTACAATGCTCTCATATTAATATCAGTCAGTCCTAGAATAACACCACACCAGGCTTAAAGACAACGCTTAGATGTTATATTCATGGCTACGGACCTTGAATGACCAATCTTTTGTTGCCCTCTGATCACTAGGTAAGGATCATCTTATGAGAAATGAATGAGAGGTTCCAACTCAAAGGCGTACCAGTATTCAAAATCTAGAGTCTCTTCAATGGAATGGTTTATTGACAATGTCAGTGAACATAGTAGGCAAATTTGACCTGATTGATATCTGGATCTACAATGGACATATTGACAGAAACAAGTTTGTAATAAAGTAACACTTTCTCTTGATCAAATACCAATATTCAGCTACACTTGACACAGGCCTACCAGTGTAATAATATATGTAACTACACAGTACTGTACACTAGTAAGTCCATGCAGTTATGGGGTAGACCTAATTGGTGCTGGATGGCTCAGTTGGTAGAGCATGGCGCTTGCACCGCCAAGGTTGTGGGTTTGATTCCCGGGGCCACCCATACGTACAATGTATGCATGCATGGGTGTAAGGTGCTTTGTATAAAATCATCTGCTATATGGCATAATTACTTACTTTGGCACTGTTTTGTATTTTCTTGGAAACAGTGGGAAGTATTATGTAACTATCTCTACTGATATACCTACTTGGTACATGGTATTTGTCATACTCTGGAATAAAGGCTAAGCAAGACCAATAGCTACATAATGTATTGTTACATAACAGTCTATCTGTCCTTTTCTGCTTGTCTCTTAGTCCAAATACTGCTTCTTACAGTTTCAATGGGACAAGGACAAGAACACATGCACCCCAAAATTCTGAAGGTGCACAAAGTACGTGAGGATGGCTGGGGCTGGTCCGGGGGAGGGATAGTTGGAGAATTTTTAAATGTTCAAAAACCTGAAACAGCTTTTCCCTGCAATATAAAGCCATAATCATAATGCTTAATTCTATGTAAAAATATGTATATTTTTCTGCATATGTAAGCATACTGTACCTCACACATAAACACACTTTCACATTATTCACATACGCTGCTGCTACTGTTTATTATCTATCCTGATTGCCTAGTCACTTTTACCCCTACCTGTACATATTACCTCAATCATCTCAACTACCTCATACTCCCAGCAAAATTACTTGGTACCGGTACTCCTTGTATATAGGCTCGTTATTGTGATTATATTGTGTTACTATTTCCTTTTTTGTGTGCTATTTTTTGTACTTTTTAACTCTGCATTGTTGGGAAAGGGCTAGTAAGTAAGAATTTCACAGTAAAGTCTACACCTGTTGTATTTGGTGCGTGTGACAAATGACATTTGATTTGATTTTACGTCTGTATTCTCCTGGTTATTTTAAAGAAAGAAAATATGTTTCTCTGCATCTCTGCTAAAATCTGAGTAAAAGATTAAAAGAAATGTGAGTCCTATTCAGTACGTTTAGTTAATGCTTGCTTTTCTAAAGTAAACCAACATTGCCAGCCGGCATGCCAGCTAAGATAGTTAGACAAGCTAGCTACTCTAACTTGATTGATAGACTGTAATGGCTTCTTGGTAGCTAGTTATGAGGTTGGGAGATAGGTTCCCAATCTGGGCAAGATAAAGCCAACTTCATGAAATTGGTAGGTGGCTAGTAGTATTACAAAAAAAACAACAACAACAAATAAAAATAAAAAATATATATTTTTGTAACGGGAGAAATGTGAAGGGGTATGTGCCTCTGTACCCCCTATGGGGATGACACCTCTGAACACAACTATTATGACAGCTACAGTACAAAAACAACATCATTATACAAATCCAACTACCGTTACATGTTTAATGGGTTTCAAAACCTTGAAAAATGATTTGCCTTTGATAGAACTTAAGGAATGTTTGTTTCCTTTATCTTACAGACTCAGAAACGACTTGGCTGGATTTCCCCCCACAAAACAATGCATTCATCCTATTGCATGAAATAAAATAACCCTGGCAAATAGTTGGAGATGAGACAAAAAAATAAGAAATTCCAAGTGGAAATGTTATGCTGTCTGACATTGTACTGTACTAAATTGTTCAGTAAAATATAGAGATAGATAATATAGATAGGGAGAAATACCCGACTTACCAATGACGTATGTGAGCAGGAGGGCGAGGGTTACGGTGATAGCGGTAGCGCTTAAGGCAGTGCATTTCCAGTTGCAGCACTTGTAGGGCTTGTTGAAGGTGAACATGGGTCTGGAGAAGGTGCTCCTGGGTAGGGGCCGTGGGGGTGGGGAGTACACTGTGCTAGATGTCAGAGGGTAGTTCTGACTGGCAGCGCTGAACAGAGCAGAGGAGCCTGAGCCATGTTTGAACAGAAAATGCCTGCAACCCAACAACACAAGAGGTTGACATTGATGAGAATATACACAACATAGCACATACATTACCATACATGACCGTTTCATTGTAACACAATAACATAGTATTGTTTGAACATTTTCACCTTTTAATTTGCGCACAAATACAAACAGCGCAGATATGACATGAATAAACATGCACAGATTAAGACATTTCCAATCTGTGTAGTACTTAAATAGGATACAGAACATAATTTACTTCTGTTAGATACTTGTGTAGTTCGGTTTAAGTTATTGGTAAACTGCTGGAAATGCACATAATTAAAATCAATCTCAGAATGCAATCCCATTTCCCTCCATGACCAAATGATATAAATCCTACATCTAATGAATGAATGCTCCCAACAGGCAAACCGCCTTAACATGTTTGCACCAGCCATGCATTGGGGGGGGGGGGGGGCATTTATTATTACATTCTCACACCTGACAGTGATGCTGAATGCTGTGATTACATGGATTTATGCTAATGCAGAATGGTGGCCAATTCCTCCTCACTGTGAACTTGACCTTGCAACCACTGCCTTTATCTAACAAGCTGTAGGCGGCAGTGTGCAGGGAGGGAATAGACCGACCGGCGGAACAGAAGAACAAAAGGAAGGGGAGAAAAATAACCCTCATTGCTCAGGTCCCTAATTAGAAAAGGTTTTAATACCATTAGCCGCTATCTTTAATGTGTTCAATTAAAGATGTGAAAGTACAAAGGTCAGTTTTAGGGAAGATTATATCACAGGGCATAATTGCTGGGCCAATTTTCACAGACAGCGTAATTCAGTTTAAGTATGGTTCACAAAGGGATAAAGTTATCTGAGGGATGTTTGTTTTTGTTGTCCAAGCCAGTGTAAATGCAGCATCCTGTGGTATTGGGTAATTCTCCTCAAGGTCTGCAGCAACATTCATGAAAACTGGTGAATTGTATTGTTCAGTTATGGACTGTGGACATCCAGAACTGAGCTCAACACAGTCTGGGATATTGAGGCACAGTTCTGTTGTAGTGCTGCTGCTGACACTTGAAAAATGCATTGTTAAGGGCAAAAAAACGGTCAATAGAGGACCAATCAATTCCTGTCTGTGTGTAATTTAAAGAAATTAGGAAGAAAATGCTTGTGGTCTTGAATATCGTCATTATGCTGATGTGACAGAAATATGTAATTGCATTGATGTTGGGTCAGTGCCATATCATCAGTGTCTGTGTTCTTAACAGTATATCGACTTGGCTGATATCATTTGGCCAAAATAAAATAACTGCTTTTATCTCAAACTTTGTTTTGGTTTGAGGAAGGCGTTCAGGAGTAGGAACTCTACACTACACAAAAAAGGGTTCCAAAAGGGTTATTTGTGGAACGATAGGGTTCTACCAAGAACCATTTTGTTTAGAAGAACCCTTTTGAAATCAAATCAAATGTTATTTGTCACATGCGCTGAATAAAACAAGTGTGGACCTCACATTGAAATGCTTACTTACAAGCCCTTAACCAACAATGCAGTTTTAAGAAAAATTTGTGTTAAGAAAGTATTTACTAAAACAAACTGAAGTAAAAAAGAAAGAATGAAAAAGAAAGAAAATAGAAAAATAACAAATAATAAAAGAGCAACAATAAAATAACAGTAGCGAGGCTATATACAGGGGGTACCTGTACAGAAACAATGTGCGGGGGCACAGGTTAGTTGAGGTAATTGAGGTAATATGTACATGCAGGTAGAGGAAAAGTGATAAACAGAGAGTAGCAGCAGCGTAAAAATAGGGTTGGGGGGACAATGCAAATAGTCCGGGTAGCCATTTGATTAGCTGTTCAGGAGTCTTATGGCTTGGGGGTAGAAGCTGTTAAGAAGCCTTTTGGACCTAGACTTAGCGCTCCGGTACCGCTTGCCATGCAGTAGCAGAAAGAATAGTCTATGACTAGGGTGGCTGGAGTCTTTGGCAATTTTTAGGGCCTTTCCTGACACCGCCTGGTATAGAGGTCCTGGATGGCAGGAAGCTTGGCCCCAGTGATTTACTGGGCCGTACGCACTACCCTTTGTAGTGCCTAGTGGTCGGAAGCCAAGCAGTTGCCAAACCAGGCAGAGATGCAACCAGTCAGGATGCTCTTGATGGTGCAGCTGTAGAACTTTTAGAGGATCTGAGGACCCATGCCAAATATTTTCCGTCTCCTGAGGGGGAATAGGCGTTGTCGTGCCCTCTTCACGACAGTTTGGACCATGATAGTTTGTTGGTGATGTGGACACTAAGGAACTTGAAGTTCTCAACCTGCTCCACTACAGCCCCATCAATGAGAATGGGGACGTGCTCGGTCCTCCTTTTCCTGTAGTCCACAATCAACTCCTTTGTCTTGATCACGTTGAGGGAGAGATTGTTATCCTGGCACCACACTGCCAGGTCTCAGTGTGGATGTTGCTTGTAATCCATGGCTTCTGTTTGGGGTATGCACTGTGGGGACGACGTCATCGATGCACTTATTGATGAAGCCGGTCACTGATGTGGTGTACTGCTCAATGCCATTGGACGAATCCCAGAACATATTCCAGTCTGTGCTCGAAAAACAGTCCTGTAGCTTAGCATCTGTCTCATCTGACCACTTCCTTATTGAGCGAGTCCTGGTACTTCCTGCTTTAGTTTTTGCTTGTAAACAGGAATCAGGAGGATAGAGTTATGGTCAGATTTGACAAATGGAGGGCGAGGGAGAGCTTTGTACACGTCTCTGTGTGTGGAGTAAAGGTGGTCTAGATGTTTTTTTTCTTCTGGTTGTACATTTAACATGCTAGTAGAAATGAGGTAAAATAGATTTAAGTTTCCCTGCATTAAAGTCCCCGGCCTCTGGGTGAGCATTTTCTTGTTTTCTTATGGCCTTATACAGGTCGTTGAGTGCTGTCGTAGTGCCAGCATCGGTTTGTGGTGGTAAATAGACAACTACGAAAAATATAGATGAAAACTCTTGGTAAATAGTGTGGCTCTACAGCTTATCATGAGATACTCTACCTCAGGCAAGCAAAACCTCAAGACTTCTTTAATATTAGATTTCGTGCACCAGCTGTTATCTACAAATAGACACAGACCACCACCCCTTGTCTTACCGGAGGCAGCTGTTCTATCTTGCCGATGGACCGAAAACCCAGCCAGCTGTATGTTATCCATGTCATCGTTCAGCCACGACTCGGTGAAACATAAGCTATTACATAAGCTATTTTTAATGTCCCGTTGATAGGATAGTCTTGATCGGAGCTCATCCATTTTATTATCCAATGATTGTACGTTTGCAAATAGGACCGATGGTAAAGGCGGATTACTCACTCGCCGTCAGATCCTTACAAGGCACCCCGACCTACGTCCCCGATATCTGTCTCTTTCTCATGCGAATCACAGGGATTTGGGTCTTGTCGGGTGTCTGAAGTAAATCCTTTGCATCCAACTCGTTAAATAAAAAATCTTTGTCTAGTACGAGGTGAGTAATCGCTGTCCTGATATCCAGAAGAGACAGCGGCAAAATATTATGTACAAAATAAGTTACAAATAACGTGAAAAAACACACACAATACCACAGTTGGTTCGGAGCCCATAAAACGGCAGCCATCTCCTCCGGCGCCATCTAGAACCTTTAACATCCTAAGAACTGTTTTTGGAAGATAGGGTTCTTTGATGATTCTTTGGAAGGCAAAAAGGATTATTTGGAATGAAAGAAGGGTTCTACATAGAACCATACATAATATTTCCCAGCATGCTCTATTGCAGGGAGATTTTCAAAATTGTTTGATTTACTGTAATATCAGTGTTTTTGCATGTACATTGATTGGTCATAAGGTAAACTTATATGAATAACATACCGTTTTCTAACTAATCCAATCAATTAGTAATTGGATTTATTGCACCTGTTACTGAGATGGTTGTTCCAGTTTAAGTGATTGACTTAGTCTCAGTATTCAATCATCCCTACCCTGGCAGTCATTCTGAATGCAGGTTGGGGGTGATTAACAATTTCTCTTGTTGGACATCCTAACTCTGGCTGGGTTCCAATAGGAACTATACACAACATTGAAAGCCAGCATAATGTGACTTGCAATCCTGATGTGGCCTGTAAACCAGGAGATTCCTAAAACCACTGTGTTAGGATATAACCAGGTGATCAAATATGATCTACAGTGCATTCTGAAAGTATTCAGACCCCTTGACTTTTTCCACATTTTGTTACGTTACAGCCTTATTCTAAAATGGATTAAATTGTTTTTTCCCTCATCAATCTATACACAATAGCCAATAATGAAAAAGCTAACATTTTTGCAAATGTATTCAAAATAAAAACTGAAATATTACATTTACAAACTGTAAGTATTCAGACCCTTCACTCAGTACTTTGTTGAAACGTCTTTGGCAGCGATTACAGCGTCAGGTTTTCTTGTTGTTAGGTTCAAAATGAACATAGTAAAACACACGGATGATTAGTAAAGCTTAAACCAAGTTTATTCACCCATTGGGTCACACAGCTGCATGAAACAAAGACATGGTTCCACCAGTGGTAGTATATATACCCCAATTGTAATTATTCAGACCCTTTACTCACTACTTTGTTGAAGCACCTTTGGCAGTGATTACAGCCTCAGGCTACAAGCTTGGCACACCTGTATTTTGGGATTTTCTCCCATTCTTCTCTGCAGATCCTCTCAAGCTCTGTCAGGCTGGATGGTAGCGTCGCTGCACAGCTACTTTCAGGTCTCTCCAGAGATGTTTGATCGGGTTCAAGTCCGGGCTCTGGCTGGGCCACTCAAGCACATACAGAGACTTGTCTAAAAGCCCCTACATTGCCTTGACTGTGTGCTTAGGGTCGTTGCCTGTTGGAAGGTGAACCTTCGCCCCAGTCTGAGGTCCTGGGCGCTCTGGATCAGGTTTTCATCAAGGATCTCTCTGTACTTTACTCTGTTCATCTTACCCTCAATCCTGACTAGTCTCCCAGTCCCTGCTGCTGAAAAACATCCCCACAGCATGATGCTGCCACCACCATGCTTCACCGTAGGAATGGTGCCAGGTTTCCTCCAGACGTGACGCTTGGCATTCAGGTCAAAGAGTTCAGTCTTGGTTTCATCAGACCAGAGAATATTGTTTATCATGGTCTGAGAGTCCTTTAGGTGCCTTTTGGCAAACTCAAAGCTGACTGTCATGTGCCTTTTACTGAGGAGTGGCTTCCGTCTGGCCACTCTACCATAAGGGCCTGATATGTGGAGTGCTGCAGAGATGGTTGTCCTTCTGGAAGGTTCTCCCACCTCCACAGAGGAAGTCTAGAGCTCTGTCAGAGTGACCATCAGGTTCTTGGTCTCCTCCCTGACTAAGGCCCTTCTCCCCCGATTGCTCAGTTTGAGCCGGGCGGCCAGCTCAAGGAAGAGTCTTGGTAGTTCCAGACGTCTTCCATTTAAGAGTGATGGAGGCCACTGTGTTCTTCAATGCTGCAGACATTTTTTGATACCCTTCCCCAGATCTGTGCCTCGACTCCTGTCTCAGACCTCTACGGACAATTCTTTCGACCTCCCACATGTTTTTCTCTGTGGGATCTTATATAGACAGATGTGTGCCTTTCCTAATCATGTCCAATAAATTGGTAGAAACAGCTTAAAGATGATCAATGGAAACAGGATGTACCTGAGATCGATTTTGAGTCTGATAGCAAAGGGTCTGAATACTTATGTAAATACTGAATACTTATTATAAATTAGCATTTTAGAATAAGGCACTATCGTAACAAAATGTGGAAAAAGTCAAGGGGTCTGAATAACTTTCCGAATGCACTGTATGTAATGTATCGTCATAAATAATAACAATTTAACGGGTGATACCCGTTCTTAGAGGGTTCTAGGAAGAACCCTCCAAAGATAAAAGGGTTCTCGGTAGAACCCTTCATAGACGGTTCTAGGAAGAACCTTTAGATGACAAAATGGTTCTAGGCACAACCCTTCATAGAGGGTTCTAGGTAGAACCATATACAGCAGGTTGTTTGAAGAACCCTACATAGAGGTATCTAGATAGAACCCTCTGCAAAGGGTTTTACCCAGCATCAAAAATGTATCCCCTATGGGGACAAACTTAAGAACCCTGTATAGCACCTTTTTTTCTAAGAGTGTACGTTTTTGGATCATAAAGATACAATACGTCTGTAATGATGATCTGCTGATCACTCTATTGATCACTGATCTTTACCAGTGATTATATATTATGTTAAACCACCCTTTTGTGGAGATACAGTAGGCCTATGTGTGGATTGGCTCCTCACAATATCCCTCTGAAGGTGTTTGTGGAGGTGGGTGATACTATGAACCTAATTGCTAGTCATTTTAGCGGTCTGAAAAACACTTGATGCTACAGTATACTAATTCATTGGAAGACAGCTATGTTTAATTGGTAATGTCTGCTGGTGAGAGTTGACAACACAGAAATCTGAAATCAACTCAAATATATATAATCTCTGGTAAATATTCAGTATTTTGGTTTATTTGGCAAAGCCAAGAGAACAGTGTTAAACTGTCAACAACACATCACCCAGCCTTTAGAGTGAACGTGTAGTAATAGAACAGTTGTTATAATTTTCTAAATGTGAAGACAAAACATCAAGTGTGGTGATGTTATTGATCGGACATCACGTCAACCCTTTCATTTAATTAGAATTGACAATGATAAGATATACAATGCCAAGAGGAGGTATTGGATAGCAATTTGCTGATCTACATGAATGCTGGCATTGTATTAGGTTTAAATATCGACAACAAGGTTCGTTTAGGTGTGAACAGAAAGTCAGCACACAGCCACATCAGGCATGGTGACATTCTCATCCTCTATGCAGAGTGGTTGACCTCTACATATATTTGGGGCCTTAATGAGCAGTCAATGAGATCCACCATAAGGGAGGGAGGATCTACCTACTCCATCAAATTTGAGACGTTCAAGTACCACTACCCCTCCCGCAAACCTAATTGTGTTCATTTGTCATTGTTGTCACTTTTGTATATTACATACAGTGCCTTCAGAAAGTATTCATGCCCCTTGACTTATTCAACATTTTGTTGTGTTACAGCCTGAATTCAACATGGATTAAATTGATTTTTGTCTCTCACCCATCTACACAATACCTGTCACACCCTGGCTTTAGTTATCTTTGTTTTCATTATTATTTTAGGTAGGTCAGGGTGTGACATGGGGAAGTTTGTGTGTTTTTGTATTGTCTAGGGTGTTGTATGGTTTAGGGGGTTAAGTAGAGTAGATGGGTTAGTGTTTAGTATAGATGTCTAGGAAAGTCTATGGTTGCCTGAATTGGTTCTCAATCAGAGACAGCTGGTTATTGTTGTCTCTGATTGGGAGCCATATTTAAGGCAGCCATGGGCTTTAGCTGTTTTGTGGGTAATTGTCTATGTGTAGTGTTTGTGTCAGCACTATTTGTCTATTTAGCTTCACGGTCGTCAGTTTGTTATTTTGTTAGTTTGTTGTATAGTTATTTGTTTCTTGTTTTTTCCCTCTCTCTTCTAATAAAAGAAGATGTATTTTGCACACGCTGCGCCTTGGTCCAATCTCTCACAGCAAGACGATCGTGACAGAATTACCAACCAATCTAGGACCAAGAGGCGTGTCAAGCGGCAACAGGACCCACCTACACAGGATTCATGGACATGGGAGGAGATACTGGATGGTAAGGGACCTTGGGCACAACCGGGAGAATATCGCCTCCCTCGTGAAGAGCTGGAGGCAGCTAAAGCCGAGAGGAGGCGATATGAGGAGGCAGCACGGAAGCAAGGCTGGAAGCCCGTGAGTACAACCCAAAAATTTCTTGGGGGGGGGCCTTAAAGGGAGTGTGGCGAAGTCAGGTAGGAGACCTGCGCCTACTCTCTGTACTTACCGTGGAGAGCGAGAGTATGGGCAGACACCGTGTTACGCAGTAGAGCGCATGGTGTCTCCTGTACTCGTGCATAGCCCGGTTCGGTACATTCCAGCTCCACGTATCGGCCGGGCTAGATTGAGCGTTGAGCCGGATGTCATGAAGCCGGCCCAACGCATCTGGTCACCAGTGCGTCTCCTCGGGCCGGCTTACATGGCACCAGCCTTATGCATGGTGTCCACGGTTCGCCTACATAGCCCGGTGCGGGTTATTCCACCTCCCCACACTGGTCGGGCGACGGGGAGCATACAACCAGGTAAGGTTTGGCAGGCTCAGTGCTCAAGGGAGCCAGTACGCCTGCACGGTCCGGTATTTCCGGCGCCACCTCCCCGCCCCAACCCAGTACCTCCAGTGCCTCCTCCACGCCCTATGGTGCGTGTCTCCAGCCCTTTACCACCGGTGCATACACCGCGCACCAAGCCTCCTGTGTGTCCCCAGAGTCCTGTGCGTCCTGTTGCTGCTCCCCGCACTAGCCCTGAGATGTGTGTCCCCAGTCCGGTACCACCAGTTCCGGCACCACGCACTAGGCCTAATGTGCGCTCCCAGGGTCCAGCATGCCCTGTTCCTTCTCCCCGCACTAGCCTGAAGGTGCGTGTCTTTAGCCCGGTACCTCCAGTTCCGGCACCACGCATCAGGCCTACAGTGCGTCTCAGCCGGCCAGAGTCTGCCGTCTGCCCAACGGCGCCTGAACTGCCCGTCTGCCCAACGGCACCTGAACTGCCCGTCTGCCCAACGGCGCCTGAACTGCCCAACGGCGCCTGAACTGCCCGTCTGCCCAACGCTGTCTGAACTGTCCGTCTGCCAAGTGCCCGAAAAAACTGCCCGTCTGTACTGAGCCTGCAAAGCCGCCCGTCTGCCATGAGCCTTCAGAGCCGTCCGCCAGACAGGAGCCGCCAGAGCATTCCGCCAGACAGGAGCCGCCAGAGCCTTCCGCCAGACAGGAGCCGCCAAAGCCTTCCGCCAGACAGGATCAGCCAGAGCCTTCCGCCAGACAGGATCAGCCAGAGCCTTCCGCCAGACAGGATCAGCCAGAGCCTTCCGCCAGACAGGATCAGCCAGAGCCTTCCGCCAGACAGGATCAGCCAGAGCCTTCCGCCAGCCATGAGCAGCCAGATCCGTCAGCCAGCCATGAGCAGCCAGATCCGTCAGCCAGCCATGAGCAGCCAGATCCGTCAGCCAGCCATGAGCAGCCAGATCCGTCAGCCAGCCATGAGCAGCCAGATCCGTCAGCCAGCCATGAGCAGCCAGATCCGTCAGCCAGCCATAAGCCGTCCAGCCAGGATCCGCCAGAGCCGTCATCCAGCCAGGATCCGCCAGAGCCGTCATCCAGCCAGGATCCGCCAGAGCCGTCATCCAGCCAGGATCCGCCAGAGCCGTCATCCAGCCAGGATCCGCCAGCCAGCCAGGATCCACCAGAGCCAGCCAGCCAGGATCCGCCATCCAGCCAGGATCCGTCCCTTAGTCCGGTGCTGCCCCTTAGTCCGGTGCTGCCCTTAGTCCGGTGCTGCCCCTTAGTCCGGTGCTGCCCCTTAGTCCGGTGCTGCCCCTTAGTCCGGTGCTGCCCCTTAATCCAGTGGGGTTAATGTGGAGGGTGGCCATTTGGAGGAGGCTACGAAAGCGGGTAGTGACTATGGTGGGGTGGGGACCACGACCAGTGCCAGAGCCGCCACCGTGGACAGACGCCCACCCAGACCCTCCCCTAGACTTTATGCTGGTGCGCCCGGAGTTCGCACCTTAAGGGGGGGGGTTATGTCACACCCTGGCTTTAGTTATCTTTGTTTTCATTATTATTTTAGGTAGGTCAGGGTGTGACATGGGGAAGTTTGTGTGTTTTTGTATTGTCTAGGGAGTTGTATGGTTTTGGGGGTTAAGTAGAGTAGATGGGTTAGTGTTTAGTATAGATGTCTAGGAAAGTCTATGGTTGCCTGAATTGGTTCTCAATCAGAGACAGCTGGTTATTGTTGTCTCTGATTGGGAGCCATATTTAAGGCAGCCATGGGCTTTAGCTGTTTTGTGGGTAATTGTCTATGTGTAGTGTTTGTGTCAGCACTATTTGTCTATTTAGCTTCACGGTCGTCAGTTTGTTATTTTGTTAGTTTGTTGTATAGTTATTCGTTTCTTGTTTTTTCCCTCTCTCTTCTAATAAAAGAAGATGTATTTTGCACACGCTGCGCCTTGGTCCAATCTCTCACAGCAAGACGATCGTGACAATACCTCATAATGACAAAGTGAAAATGTGTTTTTTGAAATGTTTCCAAATTTATTGAAAACGAAATACAGAAATATCTCATTTATATAAGTATTCACTCCCCTTTGCTATGACACTCCAGATTGAGCTCAGGTGTATCCAATTTCCTTTGATCATCCTTGAGATGTCACTACAACTTGACTGGAGTCCACCTGTGACCATGAAGTCCAAGGAACTGTCTGTAGATCTGAGAATTGTGGTGAGGCATATACAGTACCTTCAGAAAGTATTCACACGCCTTGACTTTTTCAAAATGTTGATGTGTTACAGCCTGAATTTAAAATGGATTAAATAGAGATTTAATGTTAAAGTAGAATTATGTTTTTCAAATTTAATTTACAAATTTAAAATGAAAAGGTTAAATGTCTTGAGTCAATAAGTATTCAACCCTTTTGTTATGGCAAACCTAAATAAATTCAGGAGTAAACATTTCTTTAACAAAGTCACATGATAAGTTGCTTGGACTCACGCTGTGTGTAATAATAGCGTTTAACATGATTTTTGAATGAGTACCTCATTTTTTTCATAGATGTTTAAAATATTTTATAAACAATACAAAACATACACATACAAAGCAGTGAATTTCCAACACAGATTCATACACAAAGACCAGGGAGGTTTTCTAACGCCTCTCAAAGGAGGAAACATATTGTTTGATGGGTAAAAATAAAAAAGCAGACATTGAATATCCCTTTTAGCATGGTGTTATTTATTACACTTTGGATGGTGTATCAATACACCCAGTCACTACAAAAATACAGGTGTCCTTCCTAACTCAGATGCCGGAGAGGAAGGACACCGCTACGCGATTTCACCATGTCAATGGTGACTTTAAAACAGTTTCAAAGTTTAATGGCTGTGATAGGAGAAAACTGAGGACGGATCAAGAATATTGTAGTTATTCCACAATACTAACCTAAATGACAGAGTGAAAATAATATAAATACTCCAAAACATCTATCCTGTTTGCAACAAGGCACTAAAGAAATACTGCAAAAAATGTGGCAAAGACATTTACTTTTTGTCCTGAATACAAAATGCTAGGTTAGGGGCAAATCCAATACAACACATTACTGAGTACCACTCTTCATATTTGCAAGAATAGTGGGGGCAGCATCATGTTATGGGTATGCTTGTAATTGCTAAGGACTGGGGAGTATTTCAGGAGAAAAATAAACGTAATGGAGCTAAGCACAGGCAAAATCTTAGATGAAAACCTGGTTCAGTCTGCTTTCCACTAGACACTGGGAGATGAATTCACATGCAGCAGGACAATAACCTAAAACACAAGGCCAAATCTACACTGGAGTTGCTTACCAAGAAGACAGTGAATGTTCCTAAGTGGCGAGTTACAGTTTTGACTTAAATCTGCTTGTCACGTCCTGGCCTTAGTTATCTTTGTTTTCTTTATTATTTTAGTTAGGTCAGGGTGTGACATGGGGGATGTTTGTGTGTTTTTGTCTAGTCTAGGGTGTGTGTATTGCCTAGGGGTTTTTGCAGAGTTCATGGGGTTGTGTTCAGTGTAGGTGTTTATGTAAGTCTATGGTTGCCTGGATTGGTTCTCAATTAGAGACAGCTGTCTATCGTTGTCTCTGATTGGGAGCCATATTTTAGGCAGCCATAGGCATTAGGTAGGTTGTGGGTAATTGTCTATGTCTTGACGTTAGTTGCTTGTGTCTGCACTTTCGTTTTGTAGCTTCACGGTCGTTTGTTGTTTTGTCTAGTTTGTATTAGTGTTCGTGTTCATCTTCAAATAAAAGAAGATGTATTTATATCACGCTGCGCCTTGGTCCTCTCTTTCACCTAACGACGATCGTGACACTGCTTGACAATCTATGGCAAGACTTGAAAATGGTTGTCTAGTAATGATCAACAACCAATTTGACAGAGCTTGAAGAATTTTGAAAATAATAATGGGCAAATATTGTACAGTCCAGGTGTGCAAAGCTCTTAGAGATTTTCCCAGAAAGACTCACAGCTGTAATCACTGCCAAAAGGGATTCTAACATGTATTGGCTAAGGGGTGTAAATACTTATGTATTGTGTGTAGCTGGGTGAGAAATACTTATGGAAATACTTATGAATACTTATGGAGTATTGTGTGTAGCTGGGTGAGAAAAAAATATCTTGAATCAATTTTGAATTCAGGCTCTAACACAACAAAGTGTGGAATAAGTCAAGGGGTATGAATAGTTTCTGAATGCACTGTACACCCATAGGTCGTTATGGATGTTTTGAATACCATGCGTGGGGAGAAAACATACCTAAGGTATGCCCATGTTTTCTTCTATTTTTATTTATTTTTTATTTTACCGTTATTTTACCAGGTAAGTTGACTGAGAACACGTTCTCATTTGCAGCAACGACCTGGGGAGTAGTTACAGGGGAGAGGAGGGGGATGAATGAGCCAATTGTAAACTGGGGATTATTAGGTGACCATGATGGTTTGAGGGCCAGATTGGGAATTTAGCCAGGACACCGGGGTTAACACCCCTACTCTTACGATAAGTGCCATGGGATCTTTAATGACCTCAGAGAGTCAGGACACCCGTTTAACGTCCCATCCGAAAGACGGCACCCTACACAGGGCAGTGTCCCCAATCACTACCCTGGGGCATTGGGATATTTTTTAGACCAGAGGAAGGAGTGCCTCCTACTGGCCCTCCAACACCACTTCCAGCAGCATCTGGTCTCCCATCCAGGGACTGACCAGGACCAACCCTGCTTAGCTTCAGAAGCAAGCCAGCAATGGTATGCAGGGTGGTATGCTGCTGGCGATGTAGTCTTCTCACTACTGATGCTGATAATGCACGTTTCACACGTCTTTCTCTGAAGACAACATGTCAACTTCTTTTAGTCAACAGAAAGAAGTTGTTCACCGCTGATAGGATTGCTTATTTTCAATTTACAATACATTTATAAAGCACCAAGCACTGGTGGGTTTACCAAACAATAGGGAAACAGACAAATACACCAGTGACACATACACCAAGATGAACATGTCGGCTCATCCTTTCCCTCGCCACATTTCACGGACAAACCTTTGAGTGAAAAAACTATCTCAAAAAGCAGACAACATAATTGTCAATCTTGACAAAGGTTCTCTACTTCATGATTCATTTACTTATCCATAGTTTTCTTGTCATAGTGGTCCCTCTTTGCATATTAAAACCTAAAGATAAACAAGACTTGTCATTAATAACAAGCGGGAAATGTTTTGATTGAAGGATAGAAAATAAGGATAGAACATTTACGTCGTTGCTTTTGGTCTGAAGTAATTGAATTTGCCATTTTCTAAGCATGAAGCATATAGAGCTCAGCTCATTTTAAGTTAATAGAGTTTTTCCATTTTCAAGTGTGTAAAAACAGTGAATTAGACAGTGTGACATCATTGTTTGGCAACCCTTTTCAATTTCACCTTCGACCCAACACAGCTGTTGGCGGCCATCGCTTCTTCCTTTGATTTCCTATCAATAAGCAGTCTTGCTACTAACCTGTCACAGTCTGTTCTGTTTCAACTACTTTCATCTCCCATACTCTAGCAGAACAAAGCTAAGAAAGAGAAACTAATTATCTCATCTGGCAGGCTGGTTTTCAAGCAGGACAAAGATAATTCATTCCAAGTTCATAAGCTCAACGGGATAAAGGTCACATTTTGGTCTCTTGGAATTCACGAAAATTATTACATTATTAAAAGAAAAGAGTGTTCATAAAGGGTGACCACTTGAAATGGTTTTCCCTTTGGATGTCCATTTAAAAAACAATAACCCTCTTTGGGATGAATAGATACACTTCAAAAAAAGTTGTTCCTTCATTAATTGTCATTAATTACTCCCACACCAGTCAGATGTAGACAACCTTCCTTTAACTAACTACAATAGCTATTTTACTATTCACATCTGACACAACATTTCTTTAAATGCTAATTGTGAACTCAACAGGCTTTTTGCTGTTAAATCGATGATTTGCTTTGTAAAGGCCTTGATCTTCAGTATTTTCAGCTAATCATGTATCTATTTATGTTGGATTTGTACGCCACTTCACTTCTCAAAAGCCTTAGCCCTGAATCTCTTCAAAATGATATGATTTAGTTATCCACCACCAACCCCTCATTATGAATTAACACCATTATTCATCTCTCTATCAAGTGTGAATCATTAAAGACGTGTGAGAGGTCTGTGACTGAAGTCACAGGGGTCCTCTCTGCAACACTTAACTCATGCCAACAACATGTTCATTCAATCTACTTTCTCAAATCTAGCGCTATTTTTTGGATCCAAGTTACCGGTGGTGTCACAGTGATTAAGAACATGGAGGGAAAGAGGCCAAAAGCCCTGCATGACTCATATTGTGGAAACTATGGCCACAGAGCTGTTAAAGTGTCTGCCACACTGAACTGACCCCATTACTAGGCAGGTGAGAGTGGAGGTGCCAAGGCTTACCTGGTCTCCAGGGGGATGTTGCTGTTGAGTGCCCAGCTGTTGTGGAGCTGGCCTCTGTCTCTGTCGGCCGGCTGAGTGGGATCTCCATCCATCGCCTGGCTCCGAGCCGGCAGGGTGTTCCTCTGCAGTGCCTCAGAAACGTGAGCATGAGGGGCCGGGCGGGCACATGTGCACGCGTGGGGAGGGGGCGGGGGCGGGGGTAGGGGTCTGAAGGTGAACTGGGCTGGTGGACTGCTGGGGAGCTCTGCAGAGAGAAAGAGACAGAAAGTGAGAGAGAAAGTGAGAGAGAAAGCGAGAGAGAGTTGAGTCTTTTCTGAGTGGCTTGTTAAGTGTGTGAGAGTTTTGTGACATTTAGTAAGCACTTTGTTAACGTTCACTTTTCCTCCACTTGGAAAGAGCCTTGGGGATTCTTTCATTTTAATTAGCACACTTAACAAGGTTATCATTCAAAAGTACAATCCACATCTTGAAAAATAGTTATGCAATAAAATTGACAGATGATCATACGTTTTCCTGAGTGTTAAGGCACCCCAGATGAACATACATACAGTGTTAAGGCACCCCAGATGAACATACATACAGTGTTAAGGCACCCCAGATGAACATACATACAGTGTTAAGGCACCCCAGATGAACATACATACAGTGTTAAGGCACCCCAGATGAACATACATACAGTGTTAAGGCACCCCAGATGAACATACATACAGTGTTAAGGCACCCCAGATGAACATACATACAGTGTTAAGGCACCCCAGATGAACATACATATTCCTGAGTGTTAAGGCACCCCAGATGCTATGATAAATGACAAGCCTGTTGCTTATGAAATAAAGATGATTAGACATAAGGGCATAAGGATTGTAACTCTAGAAACCAAATTGGTTTCGTCCTGCATTATTACTTTGTTGTTGTTCCTCTATAAAAAGCTCAAAACCCCTGAGTCACCCTTCGCAATCTCACGTATGAGTCGGTGTTTGAGTTCAGTGGCTCAGCAAAGAGAGCTGGCATTCAAGCCCCTGCAGTGTGACAGGTGAGTTTAGTCAAGTACATCCAGACTGAAGTCTACCAGACATTTTCTCTTGCTGCAACATCACAGATGCATGAATTCACTCCAGCTAGGAGTGAGTCCCTGTCTATTGACCACACCTGTTGTGTCTTCACACCACAGAACGTGCAACTTGTAGCCTTTAGTGTAGGAGCTTTATAATACAATTCCTTTATAAAGACTCTTATTCCACGCTACATTTCAGAATCAAATCAAAAGTTTCAGTTTCAAGTGTTATTACTGTCATTTGAATAATGATTTAATCTAGTTATTGTCAAAATGATGAAAATAGTGGGTCATTTTTGTCAACTTAATGCCCTTTCATTTTAGCCACATTTTAGTCACATCACATTTGTATTGCCTCATTAACCTATAGTAAACATAAATCACTGACTTCCATGTGTAAAACATACATAACCTTGTCCTACCAACATATTGTTCTGCATAACATCATATTCTCCTCCCATCTGCAGAAATATGACAAACATATATAATAAATAATATTATATAAGAACTATCTGGTCATTTAAATTCCTAATTCAGCCATAGATACTGCACATGAGATACAAAACAAACAGACACACAAGCGCAGAGCGAGAGAGAGACAGAGCCAGAGAGCCAGAGAAAGAGAGAGACAGACACAGAGCCAGAGAGAGAAAGAGGGAGAGAGACAGACACAGAGCCAGAGAGAGAAAGAGAGAGGGAGAGAGAGACAGACACAGAGCCAGAGAGCCAGAGAAAGAGAGAGACAGACACAGAGCCAGAGAGAGAGAGGGAGAGAGAGACAGACACAGAGCCAGAGAGCCAGAGAAAGAGAGAGACAGACACAGAGCCAGAGAGAGAAAGGGGGGAGAGAGACAGACACAGAGCCAGAGAGAGAAAGAGGGAGAGAGACAGACACAGAGCCAGAGAGAGAAAGAGAGAGGGAGAGAGAGACAGACACAGAGCCAGAGAGCCAGAGAAAGAGAGAGACAGACACAGAGCCAGAGAGAGAGAGGGAGAGAGAGAGAGACAGACACAGAGCCAGAGAGCCAGAGAAAGAGAGAGACAGACACAGAGCCAGAGAGAGAAAGGGGTGGAGACAGACACAGAGCCAGAGAGAGAGAGAGAGAGAGAGAGAGAGAGGAGAGAGAGGAGAGAGAGAGAAGCACAATCACCAGATGGTGCCGCAAAGTAGCCTAGTATGGGTTGCACCTCCGTCACTCGGTCCTGTCATTGCCATTGTTATCAAGTCACACTGATGTCCAAAAGTAGAACGGTGGCTAATGAATTTGAACAAGAGCTATTGACTGTTTTGCCCAGTGATGTAGTCGAGTCACTAAACATCGAGTCCCAAGTCCCCTGTGCTCGACTCAAGAGTGGTGTCATGAAATTGGCTGAAATTCCGAGTCACTGGGTCCACATGAACTCAAAATAGATTTAAATACCCAGTCAGATATAGTGTATTGGCAAGATACATTTAGTCAATAAATTGTTTGTTATTCTTTTTCCTTTCTTTCTGTGCCACCAAATGTTTTCCTGTTTTCATATAGACTTCTGGTATAGACCTGGGCCACGTTCAGTTGAAAAACGTTGTTAACCGTTGCAGATAGAGCAGTGAATAGAGCCGACGTTATTCCTTGTTTAACATGTCAGAGAGGCATGTTTGTTCTACATAGCATATTTCTATCTGAACATTCCAAAACTTTGTGTCCTGCAGCTGCTGATTAGCAGGAGGGACGGGGAAATTTATTGTCGCATGCGGTGCTCAAGTTAAGAATGGCTGTCAATCAAAACCCATATAGAGCTATGTACAGCCACTGCGTTTCCAATTTAGGCACTTATCAGTGCCCAAATCTGCCATTTTACATTTACATTTTACATTTAAGTCATTTAGCAGACGCTCTTATCCAGAGCGACTTACAAGTACATACATTCATACTTTTTTGTACTTTTTAACTCGTATATGGGTTTGAGTGTAAAGGGCTACCATGGGTTTGAGTGTAAAGGGCTACCATGAGTTTGAGTGTAAAGGGCTACCATGGGTTTGAGTGTAAAGGGCTACCATGGGTTTGAGTGTAAAGGGCTACCATGGGTTTGAGTGTAAAGGGCTACCATGAGTTTGAGTGTAAAGGGCTACCATGGGTTTGAGTGTAAAGCGCTACCATGAGTTTGAGTGTAAAGGGCTACCATGAGTTTGAGTGTAAAGGGCTACCATGGGGTTGAGTGTAAAGGGCTACCATGGGTTTGAGTGTAAAGGGCTACCATGGGTTTGAGTGTAAAGGGCTACCATGGGTTTGAGTGTAAAGGGCTACCATGGGTTTGAGTGTAAAAGGCTACCAAAACTAGATAGTTGTGTGTTCTCTTCCCAGTTGTATACAGAAAGACTAATGACAGAGTCCTGCGTTCGGCCTAAGAGGTTGAATTGAATTGTATTGATTTTGTTTGTCTGTGTGATACGTTTTACTTCTGCTTATTATACATTAGCGTTTAGATGCCAAGGCTCACTTCTAAGGTATTATATAATAAATGCAGATTGGAGTCTGTACCTGCAGTAATCTGATAAGATCAGTCCTCTCCATTGATCTACTGGCCAGTCATTCTGTTTAAATGTTAAATTCCTACATAATTTCCCTTTTCAGAGTATTGATATTTACCATGTAACAATGTAAAGGAGACTGCAAAAAATGATCAGAACATAATTCCATCAGACAGGAGGAAATTATTATTGTAGATACATGGAGGGTAAGTTGTTTGGGAGGGTAATTTTCCAACTACAGAATCAAGTAGATAATTATTGAAAGATAAAATAAAATGTTATAAATCTTAATCTTGAAACATAATATGTTGTGATCTATGATGACCAGAGAAATTATGATTGTGAATGTTCTAAGTAGAATAAGAACAATATCTATGGTTCTAAACCGGTGAGGGGCTAACATGGATAACAGTATGGTTTCCAGAATGTATGCCAAAATCTAAACAGACAAACAAATATACACTGAGTGTAGAAAACATTATGAACACCTTTCTAATATTGAGTTACACCCCATTTTGCACTCAGAACAGCCTCAATTCGTCAGGACATGAACTCTACAAGGTGACTCCAATGCTTCCCACAGTTGTGTCAAGTTGGCTGGATGCCCTTTGGGTGTTGGACCATTCTTGATACACACGGGAAACTGTTGAACGTGAAAAACCCAGCAGCATTGCAGTTCAAAACAAACTCAAACTGGTGCGCTTGGCACCTACAGTGGCAAGAAAGAGTATGTGAAACCTTTGGAATTTCTGCATAAATTGGTCATAAAATTTGATCTGATCTTCATCTAGGTCACAAACACAGCATGCTTAAACTAATAGCACACAAACTATTGTATTTTTCTTGTCTATATTGAATACATAATTTAAACATGCTGGAAAGGTTGGAAAAAGTATGCGAACCCCGAGGCTAATGACTTCTCCAAAAGCCAATTAGAATCAGGCGTCAGCTAATCTGGAGTCCAGTCAATGAGACAAGATTGGAGATGTTGGTTAGAGCTGCCTAGCCCTATAAAAAACACTCACAAAATTTGAGTTTGCTATTCACAAGAAGCATTGCCTGATGTGAACCATGCCTCGAACAAAAGAGATCTCAGAAGACCTAAGATTAATAATTTTTGACTTGCATAAAGCTGGAAAGGGTTACAAAAGTAATGATGTTCATCAGTCCAAGGTAAGACAAATTGTCTATAAATGGAGAAAGTTCAGCACTATTGCTACTCTCCCTAGGAGTGGCCGTAAGGGAAAGATGACCGCAAGATCACAGCGCAGAATACTCAATGAGGTTAAGAAAAATCCTAGAGTATCAGCTAAAGACTTACAGAAATCTCTGGACCATGTTAACATCTCTGTTGATGAGTCTACGATACGTAAAACACTAAACAATAATGGTGTTCATTGGAGGACACCACGGAAGAAGCCACTGCAAAAGTGCACCTGGATTTTCCACAGCGCTACTGGCAAAATATTCTGTGAACAGATGAAACTACAGTTGAGTTGTTTGCAAGGAACACACAACACCATGTGTGGAGAAAAAAGGCACAGTCTGGTGGAGGGAGCATCTTGAGTGGCCCAGTCAGAGTCCTGACCTCAACCCGATTGAGATGCTGTGGCATGACCTCAAGAGCGGTTCACACCAGACATCCTAAGAATATTTCTGAACTGAAACAGTTTTGTAAAGATGAATGATCCAAAATTCCTCCTGACCGTGGTACAGGTCTGATCCGCAACTACAGAAAACGTTTAGTTGAGTTTATTGCTACCAAAGGAAGATCAACCAGTTATTAAATCCAAGGGTTCACATACTTGTTCCACGCTACACTGTGAATGTTTACACAGCGTGTTCAATAAGGACATGAAAACGTAGAATTTTTTTGTGTGTTATTAGTTCAAGCAGACTGTGTTTGTCTATTCTTTGACTTAGATGAAGATCAGATCAAATTTTATGACCAATTTATGTAGAAATCCAGGTAATTACAAAGGGTTCACATACTTTTTCTTGCCACTCTACTACCATACCCCGTTCAAAGGCACTTAAATATTTTGTCTTGCTCATTCACCCTCTGAATGTCACACACACACAATCCATGTCTCAATTGTTTCAAGGATTAAAAATCCTATTTAACCTGTTTCCTCCCCTTCATCTATACTGATTGAAGTGGTTTTAAGTAACATCAATAAGAGATCATAGCTTTCAACGGGATTCACCTGGTCAGTCTATGTTATGGAAAGAGCAGAAATGTTTTGTACACTCAATTTAAATATTTGTTTAAATACAATATTTTTCTACAACTTTGCCCAAAAATTCATCCAGAATGAATTTTTGCAAGGCATTGTGTTTAACGTATCTCGTTTGGCGCAGCCACATCCCTATTATTTTCACGCTTGCTATATAAAACAAAGCCTTTGAGGTATAAACATGAGCCTCAGAGGAAAAGACAGTACCAGAGGAGGCTGGTGGGGAGAGATATAGGAGGAAGTTCTTATTGAAATGGCTGGAATGGAATAAATGCAACGATATCAAACATATGGAAACCACATATTTGACTCCGTTCCATGTATTCCATTTAAGCCATTACAATGGGCCCGTCCTCATACAGCTCCTCCCACCAGCCTCCACATGTAGGTACACTTCTGAAAGGTTCTTCAGAAAAAGCTTTCAATTTGACATTCTTCTCTAATCATTCAGGAGCTTCCAAAGCCAGCCTTTAACATGGCCTCAATTTACTTCAACTCCATTTCTGGGAATTTCCTTTAAAGCGCATGCTTTCAAGACAGAACCTCCGCGGGATTGAAAGAGTCTTAAAAGTACACCTGACCTGCTGCAGACATACTCTATCCTTGACAAATGTAAATATACTGGGTCATACGTACACATACATTATTAAGACTAGGCCATTCACTGATCCTCTCTTAGATAAGCTAGCTGCTCTAAGTGCTGCCTGACTGCAGCCAGCCAGAGTCTGACAAATACACTGTAAAACAACAAAGAAGAGGAAAATTAGAATGCATTTCCATGGCAGCTCTTTCCACTCTGCCAGCCTGCTTGGCAGTTGGCATAATTGAACTTTTCACAGGCACCCTTTCTTATAAGTACTTTATAATAACCCCATCACAGGCTCCTCAATCCAGAGAAGAGATGGGACAACTTAATACTTCACAATGGTACTAGAGAGAAGCTGCTGCACTGTCTCGAAAAAAAGCCACATTTAATCAGAACCGCACTGCAGAATTTACACAGCAGTATAAACATATTTCATGAGGGCGGCAGGTAGCTTAGCGGTTAAAAATCTGCCGATGTGCCCTTGAACAAGGCACTTAACCCTAATTGCTCTGGTAAGTCGTTCTGGATAAGTACGTCTGCTAAATTACAAAAAAAAAGAAGTTAAATAATATGGTTTCGATTGGAGGTTAACTATTTGCCGTTATAAATCCACACTGAATAAAACAGATCTAGCTACATGAACAAGAACGCTGCAGGGTGGATTGAATCAGACCCAGCATCATTTTATATGAGATTTGGCCAGCGGGACATCAGACTACATATCTGAGTGGAGATGCATCTTGGCTGCTGTGTCAGGAACACTGAGGTGTAAAGCTGACCCACTGAGACCCTGGTCCAGGCAGAGAGCAGTTTATTGATGACCTTGGCTGCAGAGCATGTGTCTACAAGTGTTATTGCAACCCACTGCAGTGAGACGCACAAACAAACAATAAGCCAATGGGAACTCTTTTCCATTTAATTTTGTCCCTACAACACAACACCACGTTGACTTGCAATGTTAATAGATAACTGTTTTAACAACACAAATGCTTCTGATTTCAATGGTGGAAACTGGAAATGCATGCAAAGGGCTCTGACTGTGTTATACCTATTCTATTTCTAAAAGGGAACCTGAGGTGCGAGGGGAAGCACATTAGCTTCACCTGGAGAGGGGAGAGAGCATGGCTCAGTGTCTCACTAGACATGGGAGAATACAGAACAAAAGGGCTGGCCCTGCAGTCCCTCTCACCCTGCTGCTTTCAAGTGCTGCACACAGTGCATTATGCATAGCCTTCCTTACTATTGACATTTATACTTCAAAACTCACCTTCCTTTTGCACAGGGAGGGAGATGGGAATGGAGCTGTATAAGAGCAGGTAAGGCTGGCATTTTCAGCAGACAAATCATTCCGCTCTGTTTGAGTGTGTGCATGTGTACGTGCGTGTTTGTGTGAGAGTAGGGGTGAGAGTAGGGTGTGAGGTTCGGCACAGCACCTGACATTTAATAGAAATGCCTCTAAACATGTGGACTATCAGAAAGTTTGAGATTCTGAGAGAGGCCTTAAATGAAAATTCTGTTGAGTGCAAAAGCTGGACTAGCGAGCAGAAGGTAGAGAGAGAGAGTGTATATTGCCGTGGTGTACATTGTCATGTCCCTACATAAAGAAAGCACCAGCTATAGTGTGCACCTTTAAGTTGTTAACTTTGGGCAATTCTGAAGATTAAATTTAGTGTGTCCTAGTCTTACATGGCTATACATGAGTTTTGTAATACTCCCTTTGGAAATTCATAATCATGCACCATCTAGGATGATAATACTGTACACCATTTGTATGTTTCCCGAGCCATAGCACAATGACTGGAAGTCTACAGGTACAGAAGCACATGCTAGCGTGCCTGTAGATTTCAAGTCATTGCGCTAACACTAGTTAGCAATAGCTCACAAACTACCTCTGAATTCCTTCATACTGCACGCAGAGATGCAAAAATCGTATCCACGAGTTCAGCCAGCACACATATACAGTATCAGATTGGGACTGTTGCAAAACATGCGAGAAAGCTCTTAATGCCAAAGGCTTTAACACAATTTCTTTCACAGCAAGACCCTCTATTATTGAAATTGCTCTCGGCATATAGAAAGGTACATCAGCCAGCCACAATGAAAATGCCTGGTGTTGAGTAACACCGCCGAGTCTAAACACACACAGCTCTCAGGCACTCCAGAAGAGCGGCTCCCTTTCCCCTACCCCTCAGAGGCTACTGCAATAACCTCCTAAAATAAAACCCCATGTATAATGTACTACCGCAATTACTTCCAAAGGTGGAGTAGTCTATTCATCACACATCAACTATTTTTGCTTTTGGCAACAGTACATCTTGCACAATGACAATCAGTAATGCTTGTGAGGAACATTTTCTTCTGCACAGTCCTCCCCATTGGCTTGGCTCCCTTCAGAAAACAAGCTGAATGCACCTGAAGGGTACAGTGTCACTTATTCAATCTCTTCATTAATACATGTTTCCTTTCACCAGATGTCCTTCACGGCTCATAAACCTAGATTTCCTCTCCAACATCTGATTAACCACTGTGGATGAGGACTTGTATGTATGTATGTATCCATATGGTAAAGGATCAATTAAGGTACATTAAACCAAGAGTCTTACCACTCTGTCAGAACCTCTGTGTTGACTGTGGATTGGAAGTCAAGTAAGTCAATGTAACTCATGTTTAGCCTGGGTGAGAGAAAGACCTGAGGAAGGAAAATGTCTGCTGTTTTAATAGACAGGCCAGGCAGGGTTGTATGTTTACTGAGCAGCAGATTGATAAGAGCACTGTTGGTCTGTTTTAGACATAAAATAACTGAAATGTAGGTGCACATACCTGGGTAACCTCAGTCGACAGTATGTATTTGCCAGCAGGATCCTTATACTGTATGACACTCTCAAGCACCTCTGCCAAGAAGATATGACTATCCTCTTCAGGCATAAATATATTTATTCTCTGGCATAGTTATGCATGGTGGATAATACACAAGAGGAAACAGAGGCAAATACTCTCGTATTCCACCAATTTGACCTGGCCTTTTCTAGCCTGGGCTTGAAAATGCATTTATTGTAACCTGGTGCGCGAATGGAATCTTTTAAGAGCTTTAAGATGATCCCACTGTAGAAAGTGCTACATGATTTTACACACTACACAAGGGTAACGTCAATCCATGAGACTAGACACATGTGACCCATCTTCTAGCTAGAATAATCTGGGGCACTTCAATCAATAGACAACATGGCAACTTAACATTCTCGGGTTAAACTTCAAAAAATATTTTTGTCATATTTGAATCATTGTGAACCATGACTTCGCTTAACAATATGGGGCTATCCCTTGGAATCACGAAAGCTAAAAAGCATGTCCAAAGCAATTCATATAGAGAAATGCAGTTATAAGGTAAACGGTTAAAGACAGATATTTTACGAAAGTCTTAGCAAAATCAGAAAAGCAATATTATCATTAAATAAGTACTTACTTTAATTTAAAACCTGACTGTTTGTTTAAAGCCGAAACAACTGAGGACCAGTAGTGGTTTGCTGAATGCCTGACTCATGGCTTGGGTACGATGACATTGATTAATGTGTTATAGTGCAACATGTCAAAAAATAACCAATTTTCAGAGGGAAATGGACAATAATTACTGAAATCAACATGTTTCACATATAGTAGCTATTTCAAATGTGTATGCCAAGACATCTGGCTAGTTCACTGACCAGAAGAACAATGTGATTATTTGGCGCTATGATAGGGATATTCACAGATGATCTGTGATTGTGTATAATAGGGCCGCAGCACATACATCCACAGATCTCACAGCAAACTAACATCAGGTATTTTACTAAGAAACCGTGTGGCTCACGTCATCTCTTTACATAGGGGACTTATTCTAAATGCAATAAAGACAATACAGAGACATGGTTGTAATAATTGAGGTGAGTAAAATGAGTTCTCTACCAGATGGTGCGTCAGTAATAGTGTCACCGTTTGTGGCTCTGGTATTGATCCTCTTTTATAAAATGACATACAAAGGTCAGAGGAAGTCTATCCATTTACCCTTAGCATGCTTTTACTGCATGGATAGATTGGCAGACACAGAGGCCATTGTGTGAAAGCCCATTTGACACGACTGGGTCTACCTGTTGTTCTGTGGCCAGTAAATTCTCCCTTCTCAGATTCATAGCCTCGTTTTATGGGCAACCCTTTCTTTATACTTATCTGATCTGACATGCATTATTTACTGTGCCAGCTTATCTGGCCGGTACACAAACCCTGCACTTTTCACACTTGAAAGAGAAGCCAGACTAGAATAGGAGGGAGGATCATAAAATCTGTCAACTGCAATGACACAAACCCTAACAAAGACCAATCTAAGTAATTAACAGGAATAATTCAAAACAATTCAAACTTAATGACATTGATCCATACATCTCTTTTGAGGAGCATTTGGCTTAAACAGCCATGTTAACCTTCCAAATGTTTAAAGCTTGACTACTGTATCCAATGTCATTACTGAACATAAGCGGGAAATGGATGGAGAAGAAACGGCAGGAAGTTTTTCATTGAGCTGTCAACAAATGTCAAGGTTGGCCTCTCTCACTCTGTGTCTCTCTTGCTCTCTTTCTCACTTACTGTAGATAATGGCGATAGTTAAAAATGCAAAGCACTTGCCAGGAGAATTTCACTGTGGTTCTTACACCTAATGAGATATTCAAGATACAAACACATTACCAGTGTTACATTTGGTTACTTTTGAGGTTAGCGAGCTAGCCGGGCACCTAATTAAAGGATTAGCTTGGGAGGGAATAACTTAAGACAGATAGCTACTGTTTTGAGACAGAAGCGCACTGTCACCAAGCTTGCATCCGAGATAAGCATTTGGGATTTTTATTAGACACCCACGGCTCCCATCCCTCAAATGCCAGTCAGCTTGTGAAGGTTATGTATGTGTCCACATGGGTGGCTGCAGCTCTATTTGTAGAAGGAGTACAATAGAGAGACACTGTACAAACTGTACAAACCACTACACCACAGCCTAGTAATTAATTCAAGGTTCTGCAAACCTTATAACCTCATTGTTCATTTGACAAGAAACACTGCAAGCAGAGCTTCAAAACCCGTAGCAAAATGACAGCTTCTGACAGTTTATGGCTGTTACCAACATGTACACAGCTGTTGTTTCCACAGGGTCTGAAATCTGAACACTTATTTATTTATTTCCTCAAGTTGATTTTGCTTTAAATAATCAGCTCATACATTTTCTTCTCCTTGTCTTGAGAAAGTTTCTGAAAAGCCTCCTATGAGGATGGGACAATACTCTACTTTCCCTTCGCTCTGCGGGGAAAGTCAGGAGTCAAAGAAAAACGGTATGAGAAACCAACCAAAATACATGGTACATTGTTCATCAGTAGCTAAGGTCTGGCCATCAGGTAGTGGGTAGTAGGACACAGTAGGACACAAATAGAATCCCTTCTTCTTAGTCACATCCTTGATGTAGCTCTAAAAGCAAGGAGAGAGAGCAAGAAAATAACTAAGAGACCGTGATTGAGACAATTAAAAGAGGTATTGATCGGTGTTGGCTGCTCTGTAGGGGTCTGCCTAACTGTGCGTGTACCCAGTGCGCCTGACAGGGCAGACTCAATTGGTCTCCTCTCTGTCCGATGGAATTGGCAGGCCTCACGGCATGCCTGACAGAAATTGACACCATATATTACTTTATCAAACCATTATTCACCCTCCATTAAAAGAGAGAACTTAACTGACTTCCCACGAGGCCCCTTCAGAAGTGATAGCCATCCATGGAGAGATGACAACCTTGCTGTTAAAGGGCAGAGCTGTCATCGGCTGAGACTACGCCACGTCTCTCTGAGGGCTAATGGCCCTCCATGCTTCTGAAAGGGGAGTGGACATCAGAACACATAGACTATATAGTAGGTGTCATGCATGCTTTTTAAAGGGGAACAGAAAGCAGAACAGATAATGCATCAGACTCCCAATGGACACATGCTTCCTGGCACGAAACCATGCGACAGGGCCTCCCCATACCCAGTGTAAGCAAAGTTTAAAGGTGCATGGGGATCGTAGAACAGCTGCTAGACTGAATAAACATTATCTAGGTCCCATTATATGGGTCTAGGGCATTGTATAAGCCTTATGGTGGGGTTCAATTTCAGTTTCATCAAAATGAGGTGACATAACAATGGGGACGTTGCAAGATTGAGAATCATGCATTCATTATCAAGACGCTAACAAAAGGACAACACAGTTCAGCCGGTAGGTACATTTATATACTCGGTCTACCCACATCTCCCGTGATTTGCTGATTAAAATAGTGTGTGTTGCCAGGAGATGGTTGTTGCATAAACATTTTTAATAAGTCTGTTTACCAATAATGTACATCATCTCTACAGACATCAACATTAAAATGAAAGAGACTGATGATCATTATGTAATATGTACAATTATTTAAGAGCCTTATGCAATATAAATGTGATAAACACAACAAAAAAAACAAGACATTTTCATGGTGAGCAATTATCTTAAAGTGCATTTCAAAACAATTTGCGCCTGAATTGCATTCTTCCTGTTGTCATCTTGAAAAGAAAGCTTTCCTCTTATAAGTCCCCTGCTGGGAACATGTCTCAGAACTTTTTTTCATGACAGAAAGTCTTAGATTAAAGTGCTTGGTGACAATCAAACTGTAAGAACTGCAACACAAATGTAACAGGTTTTTTGACTGATTGAGACACGGCACTGTCTTGTCCGTTTTAAGACATTCTGGATTAGGCGGTGTCAAAGGAAGTCGCTAAAAAATGTCAAAGACTCCAGCCACCCAAGTCATAGACTGTTCTCTCTGCTATCGCAGGGCAAGTGGTACTGATGCACCAAGTCTGGAACCAACAGGACCCTGAACAGCTTCTACCCCCAAGCCATAAGACTGCTAACTAGTTAGTTAACTATCTGCATTGACCCTTTTTGCACTACCTCTTTTGACTCATCCCATACGCTGCTGCTACTGTTTATTATCTATCCTGTTGCCTAGTCAATTTATCCCTACCTACAGTATATGTACCTGTACATATCTTCCTCAATTACCTCGTACAACTGCATATCGACTCGGTAATGGTACCCTGTGTACAATGCATTCGGAAAGTATTCAGACACTGTCGCTGATTTATTTAGAATTCAAGGCACACTTAACCAGCATGGCTACCACAGCATTCTGCAGTGATACACCATCCCATCTGGTTTGCGCTTAGTGGGACTATCATTTGTTTTTCAACAGGACAATGACCCAACACACCTCCAGGCTGTGTAAGGGCTATTTGACCAAGGAGAGGGATGGAGTGCTGTATCAGAAGACCTGGCCTCCACAATCACCCGACCTCAACCCAATTGAGATGGTTTGGAATATGTTGGACCGCAGAGTGAAAGAAACGCAGCCAACAAGTGCTCAGCATATGTGGGAACTCCTTCAAGCCCATTGGAAAAGCATTCCAGGTGAAGCTGGTTGAGAGAATGCCAAGAGTGTGCAAAGCTGTCATCAAGGCAAAGGGTTGCTACTTTTAAGAATCTCAAATATAAAATATATTTGGATTTGTTTTACACTTTTTGGGTTACTACATGTGTTATTTCATAGTTTTGATGTCTTCACTATTATTATACAATGTAGAAAATAGTCAAATAAAGAAAAGCCTTGAATAAGTAGGTGTGTCCAAACTTTTGACTGGTACTGTATATTTATATTATTTTACTCAAAACACGTCACTACACCTCAACTCATCACCCAAGGGAAATGCCAATTTGCTAGCACCCATTATTTTCTACTAGATGTTTTGCAGTATAAAGGACAGGTAACTGCCAAAGTAAAGGAAACACCAACGAGTCTCTTAATGGGGATTTGGGCCACTACGAGCCATGAGAACAGCTGACAGCAGAATTACTTTCCCATTGTTCCTCAACTGTAGTGTATGGTATACCATTTTCTAGCTCTGAGTCTCTACTTTTATCCAATGTAAAAAAACACCATTTCAAATTTCGCTACTTAAGACTGAATAGAGGCAGTCGGTCACAATTATCCAGCAATCCGTGAGAATACTTGATGATACTTGATGGTATGAGGTTGGTTGGTTTGCAAAGCCTTCCTCAAACCATAGCCCCCTAGATACGGTACTACTGTATTACCTACAAACACCGCTTCCAGCTGCCTCCGGGTGGTGATTATACATTTAAAATATTTATTTTAAATCCTCCTGCTGCAGGATTATTTTCCGCCTGTGACGAAATGGGTCATATTAAGATCCGACATCTGTATGTATAAACAACACATCCACATTATATCTTAAAAAAAATTCTCCTATGGTGAAACATGTACCGTAGGTCTCCATCTAAGCGGTTTATTGAATACTGCAGACGAAACAGTGTCTCGTGCTATTAATATATAGAGACATCTTTTGATTTTGTGTAGATGATAATATAGCTTTGAAAATAGTAGAATACCCCCCCAATCGGATATGGTGAAATGTTTTCCTCTCTTGTTTCTATTCAGTCTACCACTGATGTCTGAGACTTTCATACTGGAAAGTCTATCCAAATTGGAATACTTTTGATGTTTTTCTTTTTTCACTCCCCATCCTCCCACTTTAGTTTAGCAAACCCTGCGGGGTAATTCTGACAAAGGTATCTCTAAGTGCTAAGTCTTGTATTATGTAGCTGCTTCTCTCCCTCAGCCTTGCTGTCGCTCCGAGCTGTTCCCACCTAGAATGCTGCTAGAGGACTGGTATCCAGTAAGAACTGGATCACTATGTCAAGCTCAGCACATTTTCTAAAAATAAATCTGAAATACTGTCAGAAATACCCAGACTTTGGTTGTTCAGAATCAACCAAAGAAGTGTCAGGAAAACCTGCATACATTTCATTCAGTAGAGCATACAACAAAACTTGTTAAGAATAAACTGTCATGGTCATTAGTACACAAATTACTTGTAATTGTTCATTTGACCAATTCCCCCTTTCAGTACATGGATAATGCTCACACCCCCATGTTCTTTTGACTGGTGTAAAGCTACTGCACAACAATAGTTAGCTGAGTAACATTACTGTTCATACCATTGTCCTCTGGCTGCCATTGTTCTACTCCCAACCACGCACCACATTAATTATCATTAATAAATTGCTGCATTTAGAACCACAAAAAATGTGCATTGTTCAACTGCTCAGAATGTGCCCGCACAGTACGATCTGGACAAATATGGTTCCAGAATCCATCTTCTACATGGCATGAAAAGGTGTAGCGGGCCTCTGAAGGTATCAGCAGAACAACTCCCTTGTGTCATGTCAAAAATATGTATTTAGCACATTCTGTGGAATAGCTCAGTGCTTGCTCCGATAACTTCCCTATCCCATGTGACACATTTGATATTGAAGAGAAAATAAGTTCTGCACAACTTGATGCCTTCTTCAGTGGGATACCAACACAGTTGCTAATATGCGGCCCCATGGAGACATCATTTCAGATAAGAGGGATTTGGGTAGACAGGAAATGTAGCTCAGCAACACTAGAAAGCCGCAGGTAAAAAGGAAGTATGGAAACCAGAGATAGGTTTGATATTCTATCTGCAAGCATTTTCAAAAAAGGCCACTGAACATATCAGAGAATTGTTTCTAAAAATAAGATGTTTGCCTACTGTATTTTGTTTATTGTTTGATGCTTTATATTCAGATATGGCAGGGCCAATTGCACCATCCAATCTCTAACTGTAAATTGAGCGTTGATCCTGGGGGGGAATTATATACAGTGCATTGGGAGTATTCAGACCCCGTGACAACTTTTTCCACATTTTGTTAGGTTACAGCCTTATTCTAAAATGGATTCAATTAAAAATGTTCCTCACCAATCTATGCACAATACCCCATAGCAACAAAGTTTTTTTTTTTTGCAAATTAAGAAAAAAACTAAAATACTTTATTTACATAAGTGTTCAGACCCTTTGCTATGAGACTTGAAATTGAGCTCAGGTGCATCCTGTTTCCATTGATCATCCTTGAGATGTTTCTACAACTTGATTGGAGTCTACCTGTGGTAAATTCAATTGATTGGACATGATTTGCTAAGGCCCACACCTGTCTATATAAGGTCACACAGTTGACAGTGCATGTCAAAGCAAAAACCAAGCCAAAAGGTCAAAGGAATTGTCCATAGAGCTTCGAGACAGGATTGTGTCGAGGCACAGATCTGGGAAAGGACACCAAAACTTTTCTGCAGCATTGAAGGTCCCCAAGAACACAGTGGCTTCCATCATTCTTAAATGGAAGATGTTTGGAACCCCTGAGACTCTTGCTAGAGGAAAACTGGGGAATCGGTGGAGAATGGCCTTGGTCAGGGAGGTGACCAAGAACCCGATGGTCACTCTGACAGAGCTCCAGAGTTCCTCTGTGGAGAGGGGAGAACCTTCTAGAAGGACAACCATCTCTGCAGCACTCCACCAATCAGGCCATTATGGTAGAGTGGACTCTCAGACCATGAGAAACAATATTCTCTGGTCTGATGAAACCAAGATTGAACTCTTTGGCCTGAATGCCAAGGGTCACGTCTGGAGGAATCCTTGCACCATCCCTACGGTGAAGCATGGTGGTGGCAGCATCATGCTGTGGGGATGTTTTTCAGCAGCAGGGACGGGGAGACAAGTCAGGATCGAGGGTAAGATGAACAACGCAAAGTACAGAGAGATCCTTGACGAAAACCTGCTCCAGAGTGCTCAGGACTTCAGACTGGGGCAAAGGTTCACCTTCCAACAGGACAACGACCCTAAGTGTACAGCCAAGAGAACGCAGGAGTGGCTTTGGGACAAGTCTCTGAATGTCCTTGAGTGTCCCAGCCAGAGCCAGGACTCGAACCCGATCAAACATCACTGGAGAGACCTGAAAATAGCTGTGCAGTCATACCCAAGAAGACTCAAGGCTGTAATCACTGCCAAAGATGCTTCAACAAAGTACTGAGTAAAGGGTCTGAATGCTTATGTTAATGTACTATTTTATTTTTATTTTTTATTTTTTATATATTATGTGCTACAATTTCTAAAAACATTTTTTTGCTTTGTCATTATGGGGTATTGTGTGTAGATTGATTAGGGGAAAAAACGATTTAATCAATTTTAGAATAAAGCTGTAACGTAACAAAATATGGAAAAAGTCAACAGGTCTGAATACTTTCCGAATTCACTGTATACTTTGGTATAACAATTGATGACCGACAATTGTTTTCAGACAGTTTTGTTTCGATAATGTTTTCATTATCGTAAAACTAAGTAAATGAGTCACACTCCTTAGAAGGCACAGTGATGCCGAAAACGTTGGTGTTTTACCCAATAAATTTCTAGGAGATTATATATAGTGTATATATATATTTTTTTTAAGCTTACAGTTTATTCACCATTAGTCAGCACCTCTACACAAAATACTATTTTCTGGGTGTGCGCCAGCTCATGCTTTTTATTAGTTCATTCCAAGAGTAACTGTCACGCCCTTTGTCCACACCTTCTTCAACAGACGATCGTTACAGTAACAAGTAATTGTTACCAATCTACTTCTAAGTAAATTGTCCAGATTGGAATGACATTAGAATAAAAATTGGAGTAAGCTTGGTTAAAGGGGTTATACAAACAACAATTTGACTCTTGAGTTGATGGTACAATAGCCAGCATTGTTATGGGTCGTTCTTGAATTGAGGTGTAATTTCAACTTCAAATGTTATTTTTTTAACTTAATTTTTCTTTACCAAAACGTTTTGTACAACGTTAGTGAACCTCTTAACATTATTAATCAACATAAATGATAGCTTAATTAATTAGAATAATTTGAAAACATTTATTCAAATTATGCTTGTGCTGCAGTTTCGTCATTAGTGTTAAATTACAATTCTGGCTTTCCATCATGTTTTTCTGTCAAATCAACTTGCACATCTAATCAAGGAGATAAAGTGTAATGGTAATTTGAATAAAAATGACTGCAGTTAAAAAACGGTCCTTTTGCACTCTAACTACAGTTATACTACAGTGTACTGTAGTTATACTTCAATCTGACTGCAATTTTTTTCGTAATGGAAGACAATTGTTCATTTGAATTTCCTGATGCATCCGGAAAATTCTCCGCAACAAAAGAGTGAAGTTCAGACCTGATAACTGTATACAAGATGATATTTAATATAAGCATCATTCCACTAGGTAAAATAATGTCTGGAAGAGACAGAATAGCAAACAGCATAATTTGTAGTCAGAGCGTGAAACATGGCAGACCATAAGTACACAACATCAAGACTCAATGGATTGCATTCCACCTTCAGACTCAATACATGGTATGTATACTGAACCAAAATATAAACGCAACATGCCACAATTTCAAAGACTTCACATGACTGAGCAGGGGCATTGTGTTGATCAATGACATTGTGTTGCGTGACAAAACTGCTCATTTTAGATTGGCCTTTTATTGTCCCCAGCACAAGGTGCACCTGTGTAATGATAATGCTGTTTAATCAGCTTCTTGATATGCCACACCTGTCAGGATAAAATGCTCACTAACAGGTATGTAAACAAATGTGTGCACACAATTTGAGAGAAATAAGCTTTTTCCAGTATGGAACATTTCTGGGATATTTTATTTAAGCTCATGACACATGAGACCAGCACTTTAGAAGTTGGGTTTATATTTTTGTTCAGTGTACGTGTGATTGCTGCTGTGATCTCTAATCTCTAACATCCAATACATCAAATGAGACGAGAGGCCACTGACCTTTAGAACAACTTAAGAAACAGAGTGAAAATTACATTTCTGGTTATAACACAGAATCCATGTAGGTGGACACAACTTTGATTGGAGACAAGAGACAACACCCTTTGGATGCAGATGACGGGGAGGAACAGGTTCATAGATCAAGTCTAAAAGAAGAGAGCTATCATGCCCCCCACAGTAGGTCATCCGGAGGCTCCTACCCATCAGGCATAATTGCTGGGAGCGATTCCTCTTCGTGGTGAGGAAGACTGGGCTGTCCCCGCGGTCAGGGAGCAGCATGCTGGGGCAGGATTAATGGACTGGGAGTCAGGGCTTCGTCACAGCGCAGGGTAATAAGCAAATCTCACATCCGTCAGTCGAGGGAGCCCCCCAGTCCCCGAGCCCCCCTGTGCTAAGCTTTTACAAAGCTCCTAGGAGTCCTTGGGCTGGGGTGAAAAAGCATTAATGCGTACTCGCCTCACAGTCACACTTCTCACAGCAGTCGATTGGATTTTCATGAGATGACCGTGCTCGTGCTCTAGTCCCCCAAATGTTTACTGTGATTTTAAAGTCTTAAGTCAGTTGATGGTTACATCCATTTCTACATGGGAGAATGGTTATGGTAATCTAGACTGTCTGATGATGAAAAGTATTGCTCTTATCATTGTGTGAAACCAGTTGTTTCTGTGACTACTGTTTGTCTCAGTGACTGCAGTTTAAGAATCAGAAAGCAGGATGAGACATCAACTTTTAGACCAACAATGACAGCATCCCTCTCAGCAAACACCATGCTGTCCCATGTATTTGGAGACATTAAACACTGGACCGTTTCTTTTATACTGTTTTTCACACTGTGGATTCATATGCTGTATTGTTCATATAACTCATTATAATATATCTACCACTGTACATTTCATTTTTGTTACACTGTTTATACACACCATGTATTTACACACTGGATTCTTAACATAGCTCACTGTAATATATATAATACTGTACATATCCTTACTATATATTTCTGGTGGATATACATAGAATGAATTTGGATTACTCATACAGTGTTATTTGGGTTGTTACCTGGATTTGAACTGATATCTGTGATTTCTTGCTTTTTTCATTTTTGATTATTATTTGTGTACTTGTTTGACATTTTGTATGCATCGTTGGGAGCAAGTAACACAGGCATTTCGCTACACTCACTATAGCATCTGCTAAACTTTGTATGCGACCAATAAACTTTGATTCGATTTTTAGATGCAGTCAATTATGCCAATTAAACTACTGTAGCACCATCACCTAAAATCTAAAAGTGCATTAAGGTCAGTGGTGGAAAAAGTACCCAATTATCATACTTGAGTAAAAGTAAAGATACCTTAATAGAAAATGACTCAAGCAAAAGTGAAAGTCACCCGGTAATATACTACTCAAATAAAAGTCTAAAAGTATTTAGGTTTTAAATATACTTAAGTATCAAAAGTAAATGTAATTGTGACCGACCGGCTCGATTTGGTCTTATGTAGCAAAATTTGAAATTGTGTTTTTTACATTGGATAAAAGTATAGACTCAGAGTTAGAAAATGGTATATCATACACTACAGTTAAGGAACAATGGGAAAGTAATTTTGCTTTGAAAGTTGATAAACTTGTAACCTCACTTTAAAGAAAATGGCCATTGAATGTGTATATGAAATATACTTATTGATGTCACTGAGGGAGAGAGGGTAATGTATAACGTTTACATTGTCAGGATATGTTTTTGTTAGCCATCAGGGATCCTCTGGGAGGAGAAGAGACACAGTCTGGTACCAGTCACAATGACAGCCGTGAGTTGGGGAGGAGTGAGCACTTTGGGGCAAAGGTCAGGTCAGATGAAGTGAGGAAGAACAGATATCACTAAGGTTCTGTCTAGCAACAGAGATGCATTGGCTGTTCAGATGTGTAGGAGACTCAGCATAGGAGAAAAGGTTAAATATCAGTGCTTGTGTAAATATGTCTTTGTCTGTTCAGCTGTTCGACACTTTGGGGTGAATAAACTTGGTTTTAGCTTTCATAGAGTCCGTTGAGTACTTACTCTGATATTTAGAACCTAACAAATGTTTTGGTACCTACTGGGGAGCTCTTCTTTGTCTAAATCAAATCAAATCAAATGTATTTATAAAGCCCTTCTTACATCAGCTGATATCTCAAAGTGCTGTACAGAAACCCAGCCTAAAACCCCAAAAAGCAAGCAATGCAGGTGTAGAAGCACAGTGGCTAGGAAAATCTCCCTAGAAAGGCCAGAACCTAGGAAGAAACCTAGAGAGGAACCAGGCTATGATGGGTGGCCAGTCCTCTTCTGGCTGTGCCGGGTGGAGATTATAACAGAACATGGCCAAAATGTTCAAATGTTCATAGATGACCAGCAGGGTCAAATCAGCTTCATTCACACCCTCTTAAAAGTTTTAGTAAGGATTCACGTGAGGCTATGTACTAAACAACCAAAATGTTCAAGACTAAAGGCTGGCTTATACTACGGGTGTGTTCGTAAATTTAATCGGGAGTGTCAGAGTGTACTCTGGGCGTTTGTAAACTCAGAGCGTTGTCAGATTGACCGTTTGTAAATTCAGAGCGTTTTGCTCTCAGAGCATTCAGAGCGCACAATGGAAACTCTGGCCGGAAAGTGGCGTTGATCTGAGCCTTTTGACCTAACAACAGCAGTCAAGCACCCAAGCTAACAGGCTAACGTTGGCTTGCTTGCTGCTACTTCCAGACACAAATGAGAGAACCGCTCACTCTGACCATTTTACATCCCCTAGCAGAGATGGTTAGGCTGTTTTTATGTTATCCAGAGTGTTGGTGACTGCAACTCTGCTGCTGGCAACAATTTAATTACGCTTTTTTGCCAACGTTTACTGACACCGGCCATATTCAACGGGTGTTGAGTGTTTGTAAATTCGTCAGTTATTCTGCGCTCTGGCATACTCAGATGAGCGTGCTCTGAAATTGGAGTAGATAGCAAGAGCGAATTTACCAGCTATGTCTATCGACAGTTGTCGCAGTAAATGTTCTATTGAAATAGTTACTTGCATAGTGGAGTCTTTTGTTTAGACATGTAGCTAGCTAGCTAAAAAATTAACCATAATCCCAACTCATAACGTTACTACCCTGCATGGATCTGCAGGTAGCTAACCAACTAGGTTCAATGTTAGCTATCTAACATTAGGCTTTAACTAGCAATGCAAATGGCTCTACGAATACTATTACTACACAGATCATACATGTAACTAGCTAACAGTACACTTTAACTTGAAATGAAAATGCCTTTCTGACAAAATTAGAAACGTGTAATATCTGAAAATGTACCTAGCGAGACTCTCTCACCCGTATACATGGCTGGACGCTTCTCCCTCTCTGTCACAGATACCATGGTTGCCCTTTGTTTGAAGATGTTTTATACAACAGCCTTCTGTATGTTCTCTTTTCAACTCGGTCTCCATATTTGCAATCAAACGCCAGAATTGTCTCCATCTCCTTAGCTATCATACTCTAATTCCACTGATTTCAAAACTCGGTCCTCCAGAAAGTGGAGAGCAACACTTATGCAGTTCTACTATATCTATGATATATATTTTTTAAAGCAGTGTTAGAAAGGATTACTTACACATACTGACCAGCTCATATTATAGACAGGAGTGTGCTACATGGCAGACCAATTCAAACTCATCTCTCGGTTGCTGGCTTTTTCCATGGCTAGACCAACTAGGCTCGTAGTTTAACAATTTTATTCGAATTCACAGATGGCATACAAGTTTGTTATTAAGGCACATACATGTTCACATGTTCCAGAAGGCATTTCTGTCAAAAAATGCATTTTGATTTAAAAAAAAGTTGACATTCAAATGGCGCTCCTGTAAAGTAGTGCCGCGCAACATACGCCTAGTTTCCTGAAACAAGTCACAATTGCTCAAATATACGTAAGTATGAAAAGTAAAAGTATACATCATTTAAAATTCCTTATATTAAGCATTTATTTACAGATAGTCAGGGGCATGATAGCCAGGGGCACACTCCAACACTCTGACATACTTTACAAATGAAGCATGTCTGTTTAGTGAGTCCGCCAAATCAGAGGCAGTAGGGATGACCAGGGATGTTCTCTTGATAAGTGCGTGAATTTGACCATTTTCATGTCCTGCAAAGAATTCTAAATGTAACGAGTACTTTTGTGTGTCAGGGAAAATGTATGAAGTAAAAAGTACATTATTTTCTTCAGGAATGTAATGAAGTAAAAGTAAAAGTAGTAAAAAAGATATATAAATAGTAAAGTACAGATACCCAAAAAAGCTACTTAAGTAGTACTTTAAAGTATTTTTACTTTACACTACTGATTAAGGTACAGTAGACATGGCAAGCATAACAAGTGTTTTTCTTGAAAATAATCAGTTTACTATGACTTGGATTGAAACAAAATATCTAATCAAGTGAATTAGAACGTCATTATTCTTGAGCATAGAAGGTTGTACTGCTTATGTAAATAGTAATCTCAAGAAATACCCAAAGGGTAATAATGGCTTGAGTCAGTCAACATTGTCTCATTGTTATTTCTCCATACTTTTTCAAAACTACATCATCATGGCTTTTTGATAGCATTTTCAAAAAATCATCAATGTTCACAATTTCTGTCTCAATTCAATCCAAAGATATACAAGGTTTCATGGTTGTTAGATTTGGAAACTAATTCATGTTTGTTGACAGCTCATTTAAAAATCTAACAAAACGGGATGTTGATCATTCTGTATGTCTTGGGAAGGGAGATGAGAATATAAGGAGAGAGCCGTCAAAACCAGACAAGGAATACAATCAACCACTCAATCTGCATTAGTACTGCTAGATGTTTGCAATGAAAGACAGCATAATTAAGATACAGCAGCTAAATTGATCAGGGCAGTAGAAACATGGAGCTTGTAGTCCCACTGGCCCATAGATCAAGATTAAATGTATCCTTCTTCTTCTACTAGAAGCTTCTATTGAGAGAGGGCACTAAAGGCATTTGCGCTTTAATTCCTGTATCATGAAAGGTAAATATAAAACAGCACACTTGAATCTCACATTCAACTCCGATCCTGGTATATGTTGTGACTGGCTGGATTATGGGAGGTCACACAACATGGTGTGTAAATCCGCAGCAGGTTTGGGGCTCAGCTCAGAGCCCCGATTATTATAACACCTGCTGCCCTGACTCCCACTCTCATTAAGGGCTCTATAACAAGATTACCCACATCATGCAATCTCTCTTCACAGTTTACCATGCAGCTCTGGCTCTAATCAGAGTGGATGCCCTAATCGTAGTTGTTTTTGAACACGTTTAATATCTGGTCTAAAGTAGTAGGCAATTCAGACGTGCTTGAAAGGAAAATTCAAAAATACATGTAAATGACTAAGGTTAAAAAAATAGCATGTATACAGAATCTTAAACAAAATATGGTACACGCTTCATGATTGCTTCGATCAAGTGGACTGGGATATATTCCGGGTAGCCTCAGACAATAACATTGACGTATACGCTGACTCGCTGAGTGAGTTTATTAGGAAGTGCATTAGAGATGTTGTACCCACTGTGACGATTAAAACCTTCCCTAACCAGAAATCGTGGATTGGTGGCAGCATTCGCGCAAAACTGAAAGTGCGAACCACCGCATTTAATCATGGCAAGGTGACTGGAAACTTGATCGTATACAAACAGTGTAGCTATTCCCTCTGCAAGGCAATCAAACAAGCAAAGCGTCAGTATAGAGACAAAGTAGAGTTGCAATTCAATGGCTCAAACATGAGACGTATGTGGCAGGGTCAACAGACAATCACGGATTACAAAAAGAAAACCAGCCCCGTCGCGGACATCGACGTCTCGCTCCCAGACAAATTAAACAACTTCTTTGCGCACTTTGAGGACAATACAGTGCCACCGACACGGCCCGCTACCAAAGACTGTGGGCTCTCTTTCAATACGACCGATGACGGCATCCCTAGCCGCGTCCTCAGAGCATGCGCAGACCAGCTGGCTGGTGTCTTTACAGACATATTCAATTAATCCCTATTCCAGTCTGCTGTCCCCACTTGCTTCAAGATGGCCACCATTGTTCCTGTTCCCAAGAAAGCGAAGGTAACTGAACTAAATGACTATCGCCCAGTAGCACTCACTTCTGTCATCATGAAGTGCTTTGACAGACTAGTCAAGGATCATATCACCTCCACCCTACCTGATACCCTAGACCCACTCCAATTTGCTTATCGCCCCAATAGGTCCACAGACGATGCCATCACACTGCACACTGCCCTATCCCATCTGGACAAGAGGAATACCTATGTAAGAATGCTGTTCATTGACTACAGCTCAGCATTTAACACCATAGTACCCTCCAAACTCATCATTAAGCTTGAGACCCAGGGACTCGAACCCGCACTGTGCAACTGGGTCCTGGACTTTTTGACGGGCCGCCCCCAGGTAGTGAAGGTAGGAAACAACATCTCCACCCCTCTGATCCTCAACACTGGGGCCCCACAACGGTGTGTTCTCAGCCCTCTCCTGAACTCCCTGTTCACCCATGACTGCGTGGCCATGCACGCCTCCAACTCAATAACCAAGTTTGCTTGATTACCAAAAACAACGAGACAGCCTACAGGGAGGAGGTGATGGCCCTCGGAGTGTGGTGTCAGGAAAATTACTTCTCACTCAACGTCAACAAAACAAAGGAGATGATCGTGAACTTCAGGAAACAGCAGAGGGTCCACCCCCCTATCCACATCCAAGGGACAGTAGTGCAGAAGGTGGAAAGTTTTAAGTTCCTCAGTGTACACATTATGGACAAACTGAAATGGTCCACCAACACAGACAGTGTGGTGAAGAAGGCGCAATAGCGCAACAATTTGGCTTGTCACCTAAAACCCTCATAACCTTCTACAGATGCACAATCAAGAGCATCCTGTCGGGCCATATCACCGCCTGGTATGGCAACTGCACCGCCCTCAACCGCAAGGCTCTCCAGTGGGTAGTGCGGTCTTCACAACGCATCACCGGGGGCAAACTACCTGCCCTCCAGGACACCTACAGCACCCAATGTCACAGGAAGGCCAAAAAGATCATCAAGGACAACATTGCCTGTTCACCCCGCTACCATCCAGAAGGCAAGGTCAGTACTGGTGCATCAAAGCTGGGACCGAGAGACTGAAAAACTATCTCAAGGCCATCAGACTGTTAAACAGCCATCACTAACATAGAGAGGCTGCTGCCAACATTCAGACTCAAATCACTGGCCACTTTAATAAATTGATTTAATAATTGTATCACTAGTCACTTTAAATAATGCCACTTTAATAATGTTTACATAGCCTACAATACTCATCTCATATGTATATACTGTACTCTATACCATCTACTGCATCTTGCCTATGCCGCTCGGCCATCGCGCATCCATATATTATATGTACATATTCTTATTCCATCCCCTTACATTGTGTGTATAAGGTAGTCATTGTAAATTTGTTAGATTACTTGTTAGATATTACTGCATTGTCGGAACTAGAAGCACAAGCATTTCTCTACACTCGCATTAACATCTGTTAACAATGTGTATGTGACAAATAAAAATTTTAGTTGATTTGAAATAGAAATAAGAAAAAACTAAGTCTGGTTTTGTTCAAGGGTCTAGTTATAACTGCACACACTCCCACCCAAAAAGGGCACTCTGACTTTTTAGACACACCTGTGCACAATCTTATCGCTTCAAGAGCAGTACATTTAGCCAAAAGCACTTCATACATCATGGCGACGGAGCCAATCTTTATTTAGATGGGTCATCATTTGTATTCCTGACAGCACAATAGTGGGTGAGGAAGGCTAATTCTCAGGGTGGTTAGTGTGCACTCTGCGATAAGCTTGACTCGCGGCAAAGGGAAAAGCACCTATTATGTGGATTTTCAATTCAACTCCTCAGAACTGCCAGCTGCCTGTGACACAGCCATGTGTTTGTTCAGAGCAGCGACACAGATCACTTTTTAGTGGCCTGCATGAAGAGTGGAAAGGTCTCTGCTAGTGTCAATATTTCAGATGCTGCTCCATTGCCGTGCCAATGTTTTATTTCACGTCACAGACGCACAGAGGAATGGAATGCATTGGCAGAGTGAGGACACTCTTGAAATCTTCTACTACTTGGAATGATCTTTCAGGTCAGAGAGGGCTTTTGAGTAATCACAGCAGTGCTCACCAACCCTGCTATCTCAGATATTGCAAATGTGTTTTTGGCAAATGTGTTTGGACAACGCCTTAGGGAAATATTGAAGTTTTGCGTTCAGCATCTCCAAACCAGAGAGCTCTACCAGCCTAACGATTACGCCAATGATGCATCCATTTTCCTGGGTCCCGAGAGGAATGCTGAATATCTACCGCCATCAAGAGGAGAAAGCGACGTTAGTCAGAGGGCTCATTCTGACAGAAAATCCTTAACATTATCAATGAATCATTAAGATAAGATTAATCAATTAATATAAAGGGAATTAGTAAGCCTACTGTAAAGGTTTACGTCAAATAACATGAATATGGAGCTACCTATTTTTCCCATACCTTTTTCCCATACCTTTTTCCCATACCTTTTTCCTCTACCTTTTTCAGACATGCGCAAATCAAACATTTTGATTTTGCCATTTGATGATGGAGTATCAAAGAGGATTTCAGCTTATCAGTGTAATAAGCATTTGTAAATGTTCAGCAGGTGAATTCTCATCATGTCAAATAATTATGAATACGGACATTAGAATCTAATGGGGGAGGAATGGAAACATTGATTTGTCTGTTTAAAACCCCATGATCTAAGATGACCATGTTATGTTATGACTATCATCATTCGCCTGGACTGTTATACTTTAACATGTTGAAAGAGATGAATTACATTTTATTCTTCTGTTTCCCATGCATATTATTTCCACTGTATCCTACTTGCATGGTAAGTGATAAGTTCATATAGATTTAGTTACTGTAATGTTGAATTAAATTAAAGTTTCAAACTTGCTACTGTATGAAGCCATACAAATCCATGGACAGGGACTAAACACACTTGCTTCCTCTGTTTTATTTGAGGCGTTTTCATAGAAAATCTTGTTCTAGGTTTACAGGATAGTGTGCAGGCCCTTTATTGGTTTTACGTTTCCATAAAACAAACATTAACATGGACCTGGACACTGAATTTACATACGCAGGTTGAATACCAAAGGGATCCAGTGTTATATATATTAGCTTTCTGTGGTCTTAGCATTCCATGCGTCTGTCTCTGCATCCCAGGGGACCAGTACAGATGTTCCTGCCTGAATCAGATGCTGTTTTATAACAGAACCATTCCATTCATACAGTCATTACACCATAACACTGAATATGTGCACCAATGGACACATAACAACAGCGAGCACAAACAAATAATCGAGTGTATTCATTTCATCAGAGGAATAGAGGTGATTCAATCTATTCATTCTTCAATTAAATTCCGCAACTACAAATTACTGATAATTAAAATTGTCTGAACCGTTCCATTTCTACCAAACCTGTTATTATAATTTTCTTTAACAGTATATCTTTATCACATGGCACATATAAAACATAATCACTTTGAACAAATGTCTGAATTTGCATTTAGAGAGACCAAGAAGATGAAACCTCCCATGCTTTGCAGAACCCTAGAGAATGAGACACAATGCAGGCATAAAAGTGGTGTGTGTGTGTGTGTTTATGTACGCGTGCATGCATGTGTGTGTGTGGTGTGTGACAACAGCAAGAGCCAGCCCCAGTTTGCCAGCATTACGCATTCTGTCGGAGGTCAATCCATTATCATTCCTGACATTTCAAACAGATAAGAGCCCACCGCTGCCATTCTATTACCGAAATCATAATGGAATTTGGGGACATTGCAAATAGATGTTTGACTTTGGCGGATTAAGGCAGAAAGCTCCATAAGAAAATGTTATCAAAGGCCTGTTGACCAAACAAATGAAACAGGTGTTGTTCTGTGTTTTCCAGGGCAGACAGTAGCAATGAGCATCTGCAGGGGAGGGGAACATTATTAGCATTTGGGCCAAGTGGGAGTGTGCTCTCTCTCTCTCACACCCCTTGTACAGTGTATAATGTAGATTTTCCAGCATTGTTATCCAGGTTCTCGTTGAATTTCAAATAAATCCCCAAGACAGACCTAGTTCCAAGTGGCAAGAAACGAAAGCCGATAATTAAGAGTGTTGGATAAAAATCTATCAGTCCCCCCCCCCCCAACCCACGACTGCATGACCGCAATGGAACCAGAAGAGGAGACTTACATGTGTATAATATGCAATTGAAATAAACCATTTAAACTTTAAATATGTTGAATCCCTTTTCTGTGCTTTGTTTTACAAGATTTTTGCTGCTCTTGAGACTGTTAAAGTGTTGAATGTTAACCTCCCTAATTACACAAACAAGCAGAAAATGAATCTCTCCAGTGGAGCCAGGAGAGCCAGATGTGTCAGTCCTTTAGAAAATATGTCCGTTCCCCAGAGTGATGCCTCCATTTACGATGTGACTGAAGCCTTATGCTTTCTTCCTAAAGCAAGCCACATTATCGCCCGCTCTCACCGACACTCACTGGGAGAGTTGTGCTGTGTCTGTGTGCGCCAACAGCATCATCATCTAGCCTTATGAGTAGGAGGGAGGATGGCATAAAGCCTGTCAACCAAGGTGAAGATAAACTACTGCCACAGTTGCAGCCATGCACAGAATAAAAAGTCATTCTGATGAAAACCATAGCCACAGATTGTTTGACTATAACTCTGAAACAAGACCATTTTCTATCTCTTCTAAAAGAACCACGGAGAAGACCTTAGTCCAATGAACGCTCATAGAGCTGCTGGAAGAGACATACAATTATGGCAATTCCTCTTCACTTACAATGCAACTGAAGAGGGCATGGATTTTTGTGAAATGTTCATTTTCCCCAAAACGTAGTTTAAAAACTCCAAACGCCACTTTATTTCCTGAGCAATGTAAGAGAATCAAAACAATGATCATTATGATTTGGTGGGGCTGTCACCTCTGGAGAGATCTATGAATATAAACTTGGTGCAGCTCATAAAGTTAGGTCTTGGTGGTGTCGGATTGAGATGAGGAAGCTTATGCATTTCATAATTACATTTGGAAAAAGACTGTGCAAGCCAGGGAGTCAGAAGATGCCAACCGTCTATATTTAATGAGGGTCAAATTTAGAGCTGCCATTTTAACGTTGTATGGAAGATCCAGAAAAAGAGAATAGGCTATTGCTTATTGTGGTCATTAAGCTGACATTCCAATTTGAGTTCCAACTCCTGAATGAAAAACCCTGCTTAGACTTGTAACTGCTCTAAGAGCCATATGAGGTCTGTTAACTTGGCTGCGTCTGATCATCACTAATTTATGTTATTTTTGAGTCCTTTTCATATTTCATGGTGTGAGAGGGAGTGAAGCAGGAATATAGATAGAGATGGCTTTAAGCCAAAGAGAACAGCTCTTGAGAAAAGAACAGAGGGCAGAGAAGGGAGGAAGAAATGGTGAGAGGGGGGTCAAGGATGGGGAGAAGGGGGAGGGGGGGGGGTCAACATGAGATGTACAGGGGAGGGTGAACGTGTTTGGAGCAGTGGATGGCGGATGAAAAAGGACTAATAGGAATAACTCCATGACTGCCAGGAATGTGGGGAGTGTGGAGGTTGGAAAGAGTCATCATCTAGGAGTAATGATGGCAAAGAAGCGGCAAGGAGGAATTTATGAGTGAAAAGACACAGGCAGGGCAGGCATTGTTAACAAGCATATCCAGTGGCAGATTGCAGATGAGGGAGTTTTCTGTGGAGAAGTATGATATGGACAAGATTAGGAGCTCTGGCAGCTTAATATGTTGGTCTGGATCTCTTCCATTGTGTCTGTCTGCAAGCTGTTTCCTGCTTACTGAACATAGCTGTTCAGAGCAAAGTTGGAGAGAAAGACATTTGAACGTTCTGAACATAGCTGTTCAGAGCAAAGTTGGAGAGAAAGACATTTGAAGTGGTAAAAAGGGCACAGTTTTGATGGGTGACTGTTCAGAAGAGGAAGACGATTTCAGGGTGAAAGACAAAAAAATAGTAGTTTCAGCAGGAAGAGGGCCATATACAGTGCATTCGGAAGGTATTCAGACCCCTTGACTTTTTTTCACATTTTGTTACATTACAACCTTATTCTAAAATGGATTAACTTCTTATGGCTGCAGGGGCAGTATTGAGTAGCTTGGATGAAAGGTGCACAGAGGTGCCCAGAGTAAACGGATTGCTCCTCAGTCATAGTTGCTAATATATGCATATTATTAGTAGTATTGGATAGAAAACACTCTGAAGTTTCTAAAACTGTTTGAATTATGTCTGTGAGTATAACAGAAAAAATCCAAACAGGAAGTGGGTATTCTGAGGCTGGTCGATTTTCAACCAAGATCCTATTGAAATCATAGCGAGATATGGATGAGTTTGCACTTCCTACGGCTTCCACTAGATGTCAACAGTCTGTAGAACCTTGTCTGATGCCTCTACTGTGAAGGGGGAATGAGAGGGGAATTAGTCAGGTCTGCCATGACCTGACCATGCTTTGACCATGCACGTTCACATGAGAGGAAGCTCTGTTCCATCGCTCATCTGAAGTCAATGGAATTCTCCGGTTGGAACGTTATTCAAGATTTATGTTAAAAACATTCTAAAGATTGATTCAATACATCGTTTGACATGTGTCCACTCACTGTTACGGAACTTTTGGAAATTTCGTCAGCTTTTAGTGAACGCGCTTCCTGACGTTGGATTTGTTTACCAAACACGCTACAAAAATAGCAATTTGGACAAAAATGATGGACATTACCGAACAAAACAAACATTTCTTGTGGAAGTGGGAGTCCTGGGAGTGCATTCCGACAAAGATCAGCAAAGGTAAGTGAAGATTTAGAACGCTTTTTATGAGTTTTGTTGACTGCACAATTTGGCGAGTAACTGTATGGCTTGCTTTTGTGGCTGAACGCTGTTTTCAGATGATTGAATATTGTGTTTTGCCGTAAAGCTTTTTGAAATCTGACACAGCGGTTACATTAAGAACAAGTGTATCTTTAATTCTATGTAAAACATGTATCTTTCATCAAAGTTTATGATGAGTATTTCTGTTATTTGACGTGGCTCTCTGCAATTTCTCTGGATATTTTGGAGGCATTTCTGAACATGGCGCCAATGTAAACTGAGGTTTTTGGATATAAATATGAACTTAATCGAACAAGACATATATGTATTGTGTAACATGAAGTCCTATGAGTGTCATCTGATGAAGATCATCAAAGGTTAGTGATTCATTTTATCTCTATTTCTGCTTTTTGTGACTTCTCTCTTTGGCTGGAAAAATGGCTGAATTTTTCTGTGAGTTGCTGGTGACCTAACATAATCGTTTGTGGTGCTTTCGCTGAAAAGCCTATTTGAAATCGGACACTTTGGTGGGATTAACAACAAGATTACCTTTAAATGGTATGAGATACATGTATGTTTGAGGAATTGTAATTATGAGATTTCTGTTGTTTGAATTTGGCGCCCTGCACTTTCACTGGCTGTTGTCATGTCATCCCGTTAACGGGATTGCAGCCATAAGGAGTTAAATATATTTATTTCCTCATAAATCTACACAGAATACCCCATAATGACAAAGTGAAAACAATTTTGTAGACATTTTTGCAAATGTTTTAAAAATCTAAAACTGAAATACCTTATTTACATAAGTATTCAAATCCTGTTTTCATTGATCATATTGAGACGTTTCTACAACTTGAAACATGTCAATATGAGTCCACCTGTGGTAAATTCAATTGACTGGACATGATTTGGAAAGGCACACACCTGTCTATATAAGGTCCCAGAGCAAAAACCAAGCCATGAGGTTGAAGGAATTGTCCGTAAAGCTCCGGGACAGGACTGTGTTGAAGGAACAGATCTGGGGAAGGGTACCAAAACATTTCTGCAGCATTGAACGTCCCCAAGAACACAGTGGCCTCCATCATTCTTAAATGTAAGAGCTCCAGAGTTCCTCTGTGGAGATGGGAGAACCTTCCAGAAGGACAACCATCTCTGCAGCACTCCACCTATCAGGCCTTTATGGTAGAGTTGCATGACGGAAGCCACTCCTCAGTAAAAGGCACCTGACAGCCCGCTTGTAGTTTGCCAAAAGGTTACCTAAAGACTCTCAGACCATGAGAAACAAGATTCTCTGGTCTGATGAAACCAAGATTGAACTCTTTGGCCTGAATGCCAATGGTCACGTCTGGAGGAAACCTGGCACAATTACTACGGTGAAGCATGGGGTGGCAGCATCATGCTGTGGGGATGTTTTTCAGCAACAGGGACTGGGAGACAAGTCAGGAAAGATGAACAGAGCAAAGTATAGAGAGATCCTTGATGAAAACCTGCTCCAGAGAGCTCAGGACCTCAGACCGGAGCGATAGTTCACCTTCCAACAGGACAACGACCCTAAGCACACAGCCAAGACAACGCAGGTGTGGCTTCGGGACAAGTCTCTGAATGTCCTTGAGTGGCCCAGCCAGAGCCCGTACTTGAACCCGATCAAACATCTTTGGAGAGACCTGAAAATAGCTGTGCAGCGACACTCCCCATCCAACCTGACAGAGCTTGAGAGGATCTGCAGAGAAGAATGGGAGAAACTCCCCAAATACAGGTGTGCTAAGCTTGCATTGTCATACCCAAGAAGACTCGAGTCTGTAATTGCTGCCAAAGGTGCTTCAACAAAATATTGAGTAAACAGTCTCAATACTTAAGTCAATTTAATATTTCAGCTTTATTTCATAAATTTGCAAATAATAAAAAAAAACTGTTTTTGCTTTGTCATTATTGGGTATTGTGTGTAGATTGATGTTTTGATTTTAGAATAAGGCTGTAATGTAACAAAACATGGAAAAAGTCAAGGGGTCTGAATACTTTTCGAATGCAATGTGAGTGAGCAGGAGAAGTCGACTGTCATCTTTCATCTTGGCATTGAGTTGGATGACTGCCTCCCACCCTGACAAAATGTACGTCCTTTAGTTCAAACTTGAATTACAAATCGTCAGATATTATCCCACTGGGCAAAAGCTGGTTGAATCAACATTATTTTCATGCAATTTCAACCCCCCCAAAAAACTATGTGATGGCGTTGATTCAATGTGGAAAACTGATTGGATTTGCAAATGGTCAACAACATAACGGGGAAAAAATGGTGACAATTAATTTCATGTTGAATTCAAGTTAATTGACAACTCAACCAAATGTAAATCAAAACTAGACGTTTAACAGACTGAATTCTGTGCCCAGTGGATTGGTTCCTTGAGTTGAACCCACCCAGAGACACAGATCATTAGGCTATATATACAGTACCGTAGGCAGTATATTCCAGTATATTCTAAAATGAAGGGAAACCATAGCAGCTCCTACACATGGTGGCAATCAACCAATGCATAAAAAGGAGATACACATTATTTTGTCAAGACTCATTTGTCATTTGCTCAAATGGATAACATCGACCAACCTAGGGTGGTGTAATGAAAACAAGCAACCAACTATCCACAAATGTAGGCAATATGTCTATCAATATGTCTTAGACAGGCGATTCAGAGTCATCTTCCAGCTAATTGGTTGGCCTTAGCCAATCAGATCTACTAATGAGTGTCTAATTGATACTCAGCTGGAGGTAAATCCAGGATGCACAGTGTGTCTCCAGGGCTGGATTTACACAGGCAGTCCAATTCTGATCTTTTGCCCAATTATTGGCAAAATGTCAAAATAAGCAATTAGTGAACAAATATCAGAATTGGGCTGCCTGTATAAACGGGAGGATCAACGTAGGAGGATCAACGTAGAACAACACTGTAGTAGAGGACTTCATCCTCTCTCCCCAGCCTAGTAGCCTGTACTGGCAGGTGGATGACCTCCTCATGTTTGTTCAGCAGGACACTGATGATGCTGCAGTCAGCACACATGTCAATTATCACCAAACAAACACACTAGCTAGTGTTAGAGCTGGGCCTTTGCAGTGGGGAACTGCACCAGCTAGCACATTTCACCCATTCTTTAATTTGAACCATTTCCTCAAATTTTAAGACAGAGTGGTATAATAACGGCACTTATCCTAAAATGGAGCCTCATTTCCTGTTCTCTGGCTTATTCTGATTAGGCTTTAGATATTGAAAATTAAATATTAATACTGGAGGGTTTTAAGAATTCATTAAAAAGGCATTATTTTATAAGTAGGCAAATTATGTTGAACAATAATAAAACAGCCAAAAGGCTCCCTAAATGTACACATTTTCATCCATTCATCATCTATTTGTATCTATCCATCTATTGCCCTGTGAAGTATATTATGGGTAAATTGGAAATAAAATACAGATGTAGGATCTTAGTTTGATCACTCTTTTGTTGCTGAGAATTTGCTTGCACAGCAGGAAATGCAAACTTGATCAGACTTGATTTGCCCTAACGAAAAATGTATCAACTATACAAAAAATGTCTATTCATTATAATCCACACAATAATTCACATTTCTTGTTGCTGCAGGATTATTTTCCTGCTGTAGCAAACTGGCTCAAATTAAGATCCTACATCTGTAACTACACATCAATTGCATTCAAAAGAGTATCATTCATAGCCAGGACAGACAGGCTGCTCTAGACCTTGGAGACAGCATCAGGCGGCAGTGGCAGATGTAGAAGCCTCAGCTTTGACATGCAGGCTGTTCCAGCTTTCAGACAGCAGAGGCAGACACATATGAGGGATCTCTCTTGGTTGCTACCTTTAGCATTAATCAGGCTCATCATCACTGGAGCTGCCTGCTCTGAAGTCTCTAATCTGGGGCGAAAAAAGTAAAGTCTGATTCAACACCCTCCTCAGTGTACATTTCCCTCACAAGAATGGCATGGTAATTCTGCAGAATAATAAAAAAATAAAAACATTCTGTACTGTGGGGTTGACGACAGAAAGGCTCCAGATGCAAAAGACAAAACAATGAGATGGAATCAGTCAAAGAACTGTTTTCCACTGGAAAAATAACACAAATTGCAATAATACAATTCAATCAGACACGTAAAATATCCTATATCCAAGACAATAAGGCCCACAATGCATCAAAAAGATGTCACTTTCTGATGCAGACAGGCTGACAGTCTTGACTTGAGCACACTTAGAAAAAAGGTGCTATCTAGAACCTTAAAGGTTCTTTGGCTGTCCCCATAGGAGAACCCTTTGAAGAACCCTTTTTGGTTGCAGGTAGAAACATTTTGGTTCCAGGTAGAACACTTTTGTGTTCCATGTAAAACCCTTTTTTACAAAGGGTTCTACCTGGAACCAAAAATCGTTCTACCTGGAACCAAAAAGGGTTCTCCTATGAGGACAGCCGAAGATTCCTATTGGAACCCTTTTTTAAGAGTGCATAGTCCAATCAGATGGACTGTCTACTCCAAATACAGACATACGATATACCCCAAAACATCAAAGCCCACATCTGTCAGAAATCTAGACAACATAGTCTCTTTAAATAATGACCCCTATAATCAGACTATACATTCAGCCAGCCCTGTCGTTACAGTGGGTAACTTCCCTGATCATTAAAACCATCATCATTACAGCCAAAAAACATTAAGTAAAAGTAAAAGGGCACAAGCTAATATCTAATGATAAACAAGCTAGCATCCTAAGAGGAATACACACCACGGTATTCTGTCTAATGCTCTTAATTCATCTCATATTTAACAGTTTGGTTTAATCCTTCCCTTTGATGTTTTCCTGATGAAATTGTTCAAGCTCGTCTGCTTTATTTAGACTGATATGGCTCGTACGTTTCCATAACGGAGGCTCAGTCAGTCATTAGGAGGGTATTTGATGTGTCCGTCTTCCGAGGGTTCGTGTGTCTCACAGCCCCCAATCATCTAGTCTCAGAGTAGCCAGAGGGAGAGGAGGATGGCTCTGATGTCGACACTTTACATTAAACTGATGAAATTAATTCAAAGATGTGAATCCATCACACAATATCAGTCCTGGCATATGGGGGCCGTTAAAATATTAATAATTAATAGAATCATCTTATTGAACCACTGCAGAGCTCAGGTTCTCATTTTCTCATTTTCACTCCTGCCAATTTTCCGGCATGAAATGGAAGGGGGAGAAAACAAATTGAACAAATAATACCTTTTTGGTATGAATTTTAGATTAAGGCTTGTCACCTGTTAAACTTGTATTAAATTACATGATGGACAGTTTGGGAGATAACTTTGTTATCACCACAGCTTGAATACAAATTTTATATAGAGCATAATTCATATAAATGAGATATATTTGACAATGCAGTGGGATGAAACCCAGACATGTGTGGATTCTTTATTATGCTTTTTTACTTTCTACAAGATACTGTCATTGTCTCCTGGAAATCTGATCCAAATGTAAAGAACAAGGCAGTTAAAATCACATTTGAAACATGCAAAGAGTCCCTGTACTAACTTTCTTCTCTGTTTCTGGAGCCCTTCAGACACACAGACAAATGTGGTCCTGATTGTTGCCTTATATTTCTATTTAATTGCCTAGGGACATGTTGTAGTACCATATCAGCTAAAGACCCTCTGAGGTGACGAATGGAATGGTCGATAATTCACCAGAGGCTGGGCTTCAGGAGCTAAAAGCCAAATGCATTTACACAAGACGTCCAGGGGACCGCTGTACATGGCCTAATCTCACACCAAATCCCACAAGACCACTCCTGGAACGGATCCAGGCCAGTTTGTTACGTGGCATTCCACCAAGAGAGGAAACAAACTTTGTTTGTGTACAGCGTAGTACTTACTCTGTACACATTGGCATGAACAACTTAAACAAATAGAATTTGCATCATTGTATATCAAAACAAGGAAGCAAAAGATTGTTCTAGTTCTAATAAAGTATTACACTAAATAACACATAAAGACAATATAAAATGTAGTAAAACTTTAGATGGCAAAACAGCTCTGAGCTACATTTGCAATATCTTTGTAAGATACATACAATATACTGTAGTACATGGACTGGAATAAAGGCAAAATTGTAAAATCCTCAACATCATGACACATGTATGATGTAGATCAACTCTACAACATTTTATCTTGTAACAAGAATATTGTTCAACCCATCGACAACATCTATACTGTAGACCTCATCCGGAAAATGAAGTATACATGAGCATAATCCATTAATGGGAAGCGGTTTTGGATTATTTATACCGTCTGTTACCCATCAGCTATTTAACCCCTCACTTCAAAACATTCAGTGAACATTAATAAACAGAATCACTTATAAAGCATGAACTGGATTGAGAAATGAAGAATATATTAATTGATAGATAAGAACACAAATACATACTGTATATAAAGCTACAGTATGAAGCTTGAACTTTTTAAACACAGGGTCAAATTGTTGTTGGCAAATCCTTTCTTTTAAATCCATTAATGACCGAGGGAGTTACTCCTGTAGTTTTGTTACTGGGAGCTCAATCCAGGAGATGCATTAATGTACAATCTGTCACAAAGTCTCACTTTACAAACAAGGAGATATCGATCGGATGGGAATCTTTTCCTTCAATCATTTTGTTTGCGGAGTTTTGGCTGTTTCAGCTCTGAATTTCTCAGGAACATAAAAAAAACTAAACCCTTTGGTGGTGCAAGGCACAGGGGGAGGTGATGCATACAGATTTATGTTACTGCTATGATTGACACCAGTGAAAATGTAGGCTCGTGCAGGGTAATAGATACACACAGCGAATATGACTCAAGATGGAATTATTGTACAGCTATTCTAGAATCAAATTATCAATATTTCCTAGGGTCTGCCTAGAATGTACTGTAGTTAGCCATCCATCAGAAAGACATACTGCTCATAACATGAAAGTTCCCATGTACTACTACTACTACTACTACTACTAAAGTATGTTATGATTTCTAACACTGCTGGCCAAGGGTATAACCTCAACTATTTTCTTGAGGCCAACCTCACACATGCATGTGACAGCCACAATGGGGCCTAATCCATCAATGTTTGGTGTTAGATATCCTTGTGTTTGTTCTGAAGGGGTACAGAAGCCTAGAACGAAGAGGAGGGTTTATGGCAATCAACCAAATGTGCTGTATGATATATGAATCAAATATGCTAATATATAATGTGCAGCCTGACCATAGCAGATTTTCAAATAATACTTCCAAACCCTTGAAGAACTGGACAAAGCCACTCCTTTCCAAATCAAAGAATAACAAGAAGCCTTTTCATTCATTCTTAGCCTTCATGCTTGTCTATGGTGCATAGCATTCATTTCTACACTCATCCACAGTGGTTTTACATGCATGGTAATCCTTTACAGAACAATAGTTGTATTTACCCAACATAAGCTGTGAAATACCAGGAGAGGACAGAGTACTGTGGCATCAAGTCGCCAAAATATAACAAGATCAATTGGTTTCTTCCAAGGGAGTATAAAGGTCAGATCCGTTCAGAGTAAACTGATAAATACTGCATTAAGAAACAGTGATAAGATTTTTCTACATGGGGAGGAATAGCATTAGATACTTTAATAGTGAGGAGCCAAGACATTAACTCAGGGAGGGAGGTAAACTGCATCTGAACCTCCCTCTGCGCTGCAGCTCATTAAAATTGCAGATCACATCCCTCATCAGCGCCATGCCAGTTCAAAACACCATCCTGCTCTTCCTTTCCATTGGTCTGTCAGTCTTAACAGATCAGCAGGAGTCAGGGACGGTAAGAGAAAGACAAGGCCCACCATATTCCCACTTCAAACACAGCCTTTTTCCCAACACACAGCAATATTTATTCCCTAGAGTGATACTCGTTCTGACTGAGAATAAATAAATGCTGAGGGACATTCTGGTGCAGAAAAAGACAATAAGGCAATATTAATAATAAAGCAACAACAATGACAACATTGTCTATGTAATGACCTCAGCGATTAACGTGGCCATGCTTCCCAACAGATATACATTGAGTGTACAACATTAGGAACACCTGCTCTTTCCATGACATAGACTGACCAGATTAATCCAGGTGAAAGCTACAGTATGATCCCTTATTGATGTCACTTGTTAAATCCACTTCAATCAGTGTAGATAAAGGGGAGGAGACAGGTTAAATAAGGATTTTTAGGCCTTGAGACAATTGAGACATGGATTGTGTATTTGTGCTATTCAGAGGGTGAATGGGCAAGACACAATGCCTTAGAACAGGGTATATATGGTAGGTGCACCAGATTGTGTTAAGGACTGCAACACTGCTGTTTTTTACACGCTCAACAGTTTCCCGTGTGTATCAAGAATGGTCCACCACCCAAAGGACATCCAGCCAACTTGACACAACTGTGGGAAGCGTTAGAGTCAACATGGGAATGCTTTGACACCTTGTAGAGTCCATGCTCCAATGAATTGAGGCTGTTCTGAGGGCAAAAGGGGGAGGGGAGTGCATCTCAATATTACGAACGTATTCTCAATGTTTTGTACACTCAGTGTTTAACATTCACAAATGCCCATTTCTAGCAGGATAAATAGTCAATGTGAAGGCTAAGGAGTACATTTGAATGTCAGTAACATTGCATCACAGCAGACAGTACCCTCCAGTCCACAGCGTACACTCTCAAAAACAACTAATCTGCACCTGTTTATTAATAATGTTCTCTGATGATGCTCTATTTCTTCCATTATTACCACAAAATGACATCATGCATGAACCTCGTGTAAAAGCACTTTGAGACAAACATTCAAAATAACAAGCTGATATAAATCAAATTATTACTTGATTTATTCTCTCCTCCACATACTGTAAGTTGATATATTTTTTACAGCTGTTGGAGACCTGAAATGGGTAACTAACACTGTTGTCTGATTTCACGTTTTGAATGGACTTCAACATGAGAAACGAGGCTGCTACAGACTGACTCCAGCTCTCATCAGACTTGACCCTGGAAAAGGTTCCTCACACAAGCAAACTTAATTTCAAACTAACGTTCTGCCTCTCACTGAAGAGTGTGCATAGCGAATTAAGAGCGTGACATCCCTGATACAAATATCACTTCTCTTGACGATCAATAGACTGAGCCTGCTCTTTGTTTGCTTTCATTACCCGCTGAATGAATCCCCGGGAATTCAAGATAAATACATACCCCAAAATCATTATATTCCTCAGTACACACTGTCGCAGTACACACACTGTCCCTTTATGGTGTATAGTACAGTAGGTCCCAATGCCTTGAGGACCTTGCCGCCTTACAAAAGGTTTTACCTGACACCTTGCAATAGTGGTCACTATGGAGTTCTTGGGTTGACATCATGGACAAATTTGGTGGAAAACATAACAGAAGTGTTTAGCTTTACTGCAGCGGGTCGGACCCATTTTCATTATTTTCATAGCGAAATTATGGGAAAATAGTGAGATTCACAGCTACCTATTGAACAAACTCAATCCTACGTACAGCATAGTTATTAACAGGTTATGAACAAAAAATGTATTCTTGTTTTATACATTTTGATGAAATGATAAGAACACACAGACAGTGGGATATGTAAATAAATGGTGTATAACCCCATGGTGTTGCATTTCCCGTGCCGTGTGGTCTTACCGTTCTCACCGTCTGACTTCCTCTCCTGCTCGGTGTCAGTGAGAGACAGGACAGAGTTGGCTCTGCTGGACAGACAGGAGCTGTGCTCCGATTTAATCTCCTGCATCCAGAGTCTTAGGGCGTGGTCGGGCGAGGGCCCACCCTCCGTCTCTGTCTCCACATCAGAGCCCATGCCCAGTGGGTAGCCGTGCTGGGGAGTAGAGCGAAGCTCTGCCTGGTAGTTGGGCCGCGCTAGCTGGGTGGATTCACAGAAGTCCAGCTCTAGGAGAGAGAAAGGAAATAACAATATTAACTTATTCATTTTCATATCTCCGCCAGTGTTTTATGGTGTTGTATTATTTCATATATCAAAACAAAGAATTATACTGTACACTGCAGTAAGTTCATCACTGAAGAAACAAATAATATTTTAAATAAACAGGCACTGCAAGAGCCAAGAGGACACTATTTTGAAAGCAACAGTACTTGCTAGAACTGTTGTAATGCTACCAATAATGGAACGCTACTTTCTTTAGACAGATATTGTCAGAAAATACTTTAGAATGTAATAATTTCAGGCTTTATTTAAACCATTTGGCTATTCATTAAAATTCACAAAATACCTCTAAATGGCTCACATTTAAACATCAATCATTGAACAACCATCTACAGATCATTGTAACTAAATGAGAAACAAAGACTGTTTCTATTCTAATAAAACCGTGAGATAATTCATAGTGACATATGGTTTCAGAGACAAAATGCTGTGAAGTAAATTGAGTTTTTCCCATTCTTAGATCTCCCAAATAAGGCAACGGAAAGAGATATTTTTGGTGCTCACTTACATATCCCTTGGGGAAGTGCTCACCAAACATATGAAAATTGTTTCATATTTCTTTACAGAGAATGGGCTTTATAGGTATCACAGTATCCACTATGTTGTCATACTCTATTTATTGAAAGGTAGCTGGTGGCAGTGAAAGCAGATTTGCAAAGGCTGTTCTAGAGTGCAACATGTCATATTTTTGTCAATGCACATCATTTTGAAACAATGTTTAGTCCACATTTCGTGTTTGGTGAACAGAACCATTTTATAATGGAGAAACAGAACCATTTTAAAACGGAACATTTTACTACTGCACGTTGATACCTATCAGTATACTGTGTGGTACATTGACCTACACTGGTATAGCCTGGGTAAAACTGTTTCTGCTCTCTTGCCAACTCCTTATGGAATTGATCCTTCGCTAAGCCCCGCCAATCGCAGTGCTCCGTTGGATAGCAACTGTCATCAACCAGGCTCGAATCCGACCTGCCTCAGACAAACTCACATTTCACATACAAGGTTTAAATGGCTAAATAATTGATTAGTGCAACAGGGGTACTTGCGACTGTGATTCCTGAAATGCAGAGCCTATTTTACGAATTCAAAACACTAGTTAGTTAGCTAGCCAGTCAATATAACTTGTTTTATCCAAATGGATGTTAGCTACCTAAGTTAGCTATATTATGAATTTAACTCTCATCTGCAGTCAACATCAAATTGTATTTGTCACATGCGCCGAATGTAAAATGCTTACTTATCAGTCCTTAATTAACCAACAACGCAGCGTTTTAAAAAAGTAAGTAAGAAACTAGCTAAAGAAACTAAAGGAAAAATAGTAACACAATAAAAATAACAATAACGAGGATATATATATACAAGGAGTACCGGTACCGAGTCAATGTGCAGGGGTACGGGGTATTCGAGGTAATTGAGATAATGTACATGTAGGTAGGGTAAAGTGACTATTTATAGATAATAAACAGAGAGTAGCAGCAGCGTATGTGAAGAGTGTGAAGGAATGTGAATGTATGTGTGAGTGTATGGGGGGGAATGGGTCAATATACATGTATGTTGTGTGTGTGTGTGTGTGTGTGTGTGTGTGTGTGTGTGTGTGTGTGTGTGTGTGTGTGTGTGTGTGTGTGTTGGAGTGCCAGCGTAGTATGTGTGGGTCAGTGGTTAGAGTCCAGTGAGTGTACATCGAGCCTGTGCAAGAGAGTCATTGCAAAACATTATAATAGATAATAATAGAATAAGGGGGTCAATGCAAATAGTCTGGGTAGCCATTTGATTAACTGTCCAGCAGACTTAAGGTTTGGAGTAGAAGCTGCTAAGTAGCCTTTTGGTCGCAGACTTGGTGCTCCAGTACTGCTTGCTTTGACTGCATGCTGACATTGCAGAGCCATTCAGTGGCTAGCCACACTATTTTACCAGGTTCCTGTGTAGCAACTGTTGTGACAGTCCACCACAACATACCAGAGAGGCGCCTGATTAGCAAGGAGTAGCCTGTGTTTAAGGGGGCGGGGCTTAGCTGAGGGTTAATTGTCATGCTAAACACATCAATGGGCAAATTCGTTTTGCATGGCCCAGTGCCCCGGTTTTGCTCATTTTCGACCATTCCATTGGTCCTAAGGAGAAGTCTCTTGCCTAATAACAATCATGTTTGGCTTGACAATGACAATGGAGCTGGCAAAAGCACAAACCGATCTGGGACCAGGTTAAATCTGGTACATTCTGTCTACCATTTTCCGTAACACTATTTACATTAGTAGCGTGGTACATTCCCTTTTTCTCTCTTCATTTGATGTTCCGAAATTGGAGAGGCATTGTGGAAGTGTGTGGATGCTGTGAGTATTCCCACAGAATGAGGCGTTGGACGCACCATCTGTTTTCACCACCTCCAGATCAGGGATGGGTGAACAGTAATTCCCCCAGTTGCCTTTCATGACAGAATACAATATGATATCCTTCAAAATAAATAATTCAGGACTAAGAATACTAATTTTAACTCACAAGCCAGATTTCTAGGTCATTGTTGGCATGGCACAAAAAGGCAAGTTTTGTTTTCACTTGAAAAAGCAGCAGAAATACTCTATGTTACGAAGCACTTAATTTACTAAATCTGGGAAAATTAGATACACTTCTTCCACGTCAGCTTTGCACCTCTATAACAGGTGTGACCTTGAGCGATATTAACTTGAGCTGTAAAAAGTGTCTATGTATATCCTTTTCAAAAATAAATGAACGTACTCCAGAGAGGATGATGCATCCTATTTTATTCCTAATCTGTTCTGCACTGTTTGGTCAAATCATAATTTCCAACAGTTACAAAAATAACAGTGCCCAAAGCTTCAGCCGTAAACCCAGCATGTAGAAAGACCAAGGTTTAATCTTTCATTATGATTGATCTGTTTATTTGTTTATTGGGATCCCTGTTAGCTTATGCAGAAGAAACTGCTACTCTTCCTGGGGTCCACAAATAAACTCAAAACACTGATAGACAAGGACAGCCACACACATTTAAAATAAAGCTATATACAAACAACGCAACTAAAAAATACAAATACAAAAACATTGTGTGTGTTAGAGTGTATCTGCTTTTACATATGTTTGTATGTGTGTCCCCTCACAGTCCCCGCAGTTCCATGAGTTGTTTTTTTATACATTTTTTAAAGGTAATTTTGCTGTTTGCATGAGTAATTGGAGATGGAAGGGAGTTCCATGCGATCATGGCTCTGTATAATACAGTGCATTGACTTGAATTTGTTTTGAACTTGGGGACTGTGAAGAGACCACTGGTGGCATGTCTTGTACGGTATGTATGGGTGTCTGAGCTGAATGTTTTTGAGAATGCAGACAATCTGGAATTTGTCACAGTATTATTTCTCATAAAAACTTGAAGAGAAGCCGTAAATCTCTCGCTAACCCTCAAACGGAAAGACTGGCATGCATGTTGTTGATGTTAGTTCTGTATGTGCAGTTAAGGGTAAAGCGTGCTGCTCTGTTTAGAGCCAGCTGCAGCTTTGCAAGAACTTTCTTTGCTGCACTTGATCATATTACCAGACAGTAATCAAGATGGGAGAAGACCAGATCCTGAACAACTAGTACAGTTGATTTTTGTGTAGAAAACGCATAACATCTTTTTATAAACAGACATACCCCTCTCCATCTTCACAACAACTTTGTCAATATGAATTGCCCATGATAATTGACCATCCAATGTTTTACCTAGGAGTTTAGCTTCCTCAACATCCTCAATGGTCACAACCTTTATGTAAAACTCCAGGTGAGGTTAAGGTCTTAGAGAATTTTGAACGAAATACAAAGCTTTTAGTTTTAGAAGTATTTAAGACCAGTTTATTATTAATCACCCATTCTGATACTGACTGTAACTCCTTATTTAGAATTTGTGTGAGCTCACTGGCTTTGGGTGCTGACATGTAGAGTGTGGAATCATCCGCATATATACAGTGCATTCAGAAAGCAGACCCCTTGACTTTTTCCACATTTTTTTACGTTACAGCCTTATTCTAAAATGTATTAAATAGTTTTTTCCCCTCAATCTACACAAAATATCCCATAATGACAAATAGAAAACTGAAATATAACATTTACATAAGTATTCAGACCCTTTACTCAGACATTTGTTGAAGCACATTTGACAGCGATTACAGCCTTGAGTCTTCTTGGGTATGATGCTACAACCTTGGCACACCTATATTTGTCTTCTCTGCAGATCCTCTCCTGCGTTGTCTTGGCTGTACACTTAGGGTCGTTGTCCTGTTGGAAGGTGAACCTTCTCCCCAGTCTAAGGTCCTGAGCGCTCTGGAGCAGGTTTTTATCAAGGATCTCTCTGTACTTTGCTCCATTCATCTTTCCCTCGATCCTGACTTGTCTCCCAGTCCCTGCCGCTGAAAAACATTCCCACAGCATGATGCTGCCACCACCATGCTTCACCACAGGGATGGTGCCAGGTTTCCTCCAGACGTGACACATGGCATTCAGGCCAAAGAGTTCGATCTTGGTTTCATCAGACCAGAGAATCTTGTTTGTCATGGTCTGAGAGACCTTTAGGTGCCTTTTGGCAAACTCCAAGCAGGCTGTCATGTGCCTTTTACTGAGGAGTGGCTTCCGTCTGACCACTCTACCATAAAGGCTTGATTGGTGGAGTGCTGCAGAGATGGTTGTCCTTCTGGAAGGTTCTCCCATCTCCACAGAGAAACTCTGGAGCTTTGTCAGAGTGACCATCGGGTTCTTGGTCACCTCCTTGACCAAGGCCCTTCTCCCCGGATTGCTCCGTTTGGCCGGGTGGCCAGATCTCTGAAAAGTCTTGGTGGTTCCAAACTTATTCCATTTAAGAATGATGTGTGTTCTTGGGGACCATGAATGCTGCAGAATTGTTGGTGTCCTTCCCAAATCTGTGCCTCGACACAATCCTGTATCAGAGCTCTACAGACAATTCCTTTGACCTCATGCCTTGGTTTTTGCTCTGACCTGCACTGTCAACTGTCAGACCTTATATAGACAGGTATGTGCCTTTCCAAATCATGTCCAATCAATTGAATTTATTACAGGTGGAATCCAATCAAAGAAGGGTTACAGATATAGAAAATCAGGGTGGCAATACAGTCTGCAACAATTATCAACAGTTTACCATCAAGGTTGTCTATACCTGGTGACTTATTATTGATGGATGACAATAGTTTTTCCACCTCTCCCACAATAACTTGACCAAATTCAAAACCGCATTCCTTCTCTTTCATTATTAGATATTTTATACCAAGTGATGATGGTTCACTGTTTAATGTTGTCATTTCACTTTTAGTTTTTTCTACTTTACTAGTGAAACAGTGGTTGAAATGATTTGCAATATCAACTTCAATGAACGATGGATATTAATTAGGTTTTCTTCCCATAATATAATTTAAGGTACTCCAAAGTATTTTACGTTGTGTTTTATGTCATTTATCTTTGTTTGGTACTATAATTTATTCTTCTTTTTGTTAAGTTTAGTCACAACATTTCTCAACTTACAGTGCGTCAACAAATCAGCTGAGCAGCCTGACTTGTTTATCACCTCTTTTGCATCATTTATTTGAACCATACAATTGTTCAATTCATCATCGATCCATGGGGCTCTAATAGTTATCACACTTAGTTTCTTAACAGGTGCATGCTTGTCAACAATTGGAGCAAAGCTTTGCAGCATTAGTGAAGATATACATTGCCAGTCAAAAGTTTGGACACACCTACTCATTCTAGTCCTAAAATGATCTACATTGTAGAATAATAGTGAAGAATTCAAAACTACGAAATAACACATGGAATCATGTAGTGAGCAAAAAAGTGTTAAACAAATCAAAATATATTTTAGATTTTAGATTCTTCAAAGTAGCCACCCTTTGCCTTGATAACAGCTTTGCACACTCTTGGCACAGTCTTGAAGGAGTTTCCACAAATGCTGAGCATTTGTTGACTGATTTTCCTTTACTCTGCAGTCCAACTCATCCCAAACCATCTCAATTGAGTTGAGGTTGGGGGATTGTGGAGGCCAGGTCATCTGATGCTGCACTCCATCCCTCTCCTTGGTCAAATAGCCCTTACACACCCTGGAGGTGTGTTTTGGGTTATGTTGAAAAACAGATGATAGTCCTACTAAGCGCAAACTAGATGGGATGGTGTATTACTGCAGAATGCTGTGGTAGCCACGCTGGTTAAGTGTGCAATGAATTTTAAATAAATCACTGACAGTGTCACCAGCAAAGCACCCCCACACCATCACATCTCCTCCACTATTATTCAAGTGGGAACCACACATGTAGAGATCATCTGTTCACATACTCTGCGTCTCATAAAGACACGGCGGTTGGAACCAAACATCTCCAATTTGGACTCATCGGACCAAAGGACAGATTTCCACCAGTCTAATGTCCATTGCTCGTGTTTCTTGGCCCAGGCAAGTCTCTTCTTATTATTGGTGTCCTTTAGTAGTGGTTTCTTTGCAGCAAATTGACCATGGAGGACTGATTCAGTCCCCACTGAACAGTTGATGTTGAGATGTGTCTGTTATTTGAACTTTCAGAAGCATTTATTTGGCCTGCAATCTGAGGTGCAGTTAACTCTAATGAACTCATCCTCTGCAGCAGAGGTAACTCTGGGTCTTCCTTTCCCCCCACACCTTGTCACAACCTAACTTATTGGCTCAAATGCATTATGAAGGAAAGAAGTTCCACAAATTCCACAAATGAACTTTTAACAAGGCACACCTGTTAATTGAAATACATTCCCATGAAGCTGGTTGAGAGAATGCCAAGGGTGTGCAATGCTGCCATCAAGGCAAAGGGTGGCTACTTTTTTGGTTACTACATGATTCCATGTGTCATTTCTCAGTTATGATGTCTTCACTATTTTTCTACAATGTAGAAAATAGTAAAAATAAAGAAAAACCCTTCAATGAGTAGGTGTGTTCAAACTTTTGACTGGTACTGTATGATCAATACAAGTGGAAGTAACAGATCCAACACTATTGGTATGCACTCTACTTGGTTGAGTGAGCACCTAAGTCATATTCAAGGCAATAGTCACAGTTAGAAGCATCCTCTTGAGAGGACAGCTAGTTGCTAATCAGTCAATGTTCAGGTCACCCAGAAAATAAACCTCTCTGTTAATATCACACACAGTATTAAGCATTGCACACAGATTATCCAAATACTGACTGTTAGCATTTCTTGACCTACAGCAGCCCCCCAAGACAAGAAGCTTTAGATGAGGCAGTTGAACTTGCAACTACAGCACTTCAACAACATTTGACATGAGATCCTCTCTAAGCTTCACAGGAATATGGCTCTGAACATACACAGCAACAGCTCCCCCATAGGCATTCCTGTATTTCTGTAGATGTTATATCCCTATATTGCTACTGCTGTATCATCAAAGGAATTATCTAAGTGAGTTTCAGAGATTGACAGTATATTCATGTTATCCGATGTTAGCAAGTTATTGATTTCATGAACCTTATTTATAAGGCTACATATATTAATATGAACGATTCTTAGCCCTTTCCTTGGTAGCTTATCGGAGATAGACATAATATGGAGACAAAATAAATATGTGTGTGATGTTGGACTGAAGCTACTGAGCCTGAGGCTTGGCTCTCTCATTCCTCCCAGGCTTTTGGGAGTGAAGGTGGACAACGAGCCTGTTGTAGCAGATGTAAGCAATGTTCCCATGCTCTCTGGCAGCTTTCATAGCTAGGATAAGTTCTTTCCGACTCTGGCGCACAGCTTCAGAGAAGTCCTTGTTGAGGAAGATGTTGGTTCCTTTCAAGTTCTTGACTCTCTCCAGAACAGCCATCTTGTACTTAAACCTCAGGAACTTAACCACTATCGGCCTGGGTCTGTCACCTTGGATGGTTACATATTTTCCAGACCAGTGGGCGCGCTCAACATCAATCTTCGTATGATCCATTTACAGCTTTTCAGTGATACTTTTCCTTACTTTCTCATCAGACCTAGCCCAGTTCTCATGTGAAAATGATGGTATACCATCCACAACGATGTTATTCCTCCTGGAATGTCCCTCAGATCAGTGGTCACCAACCTTTTCTGAGTCATGCTCACTTTCGAGGTCGAAAAGCAAGCCGAGATCTACGGCTCAGATATCTTTTTAAACATGACGTATGATTTTTTTTACATTAACCTAATATAAACAGTTGTGTGGGAATGAAGTTTGTGCAGTAGGCCTAATACATTATACACTAGGCCACCTGGGTTGGCAGGTAGCTTAGTGGTTAGAGCATTGGGCCAGTAACCAAAAGGTTGCTAGATTGAATCCCTGAGCTGACAAGGTACACATCTGTCGTTCTGCCCCTGAACAAGGCTGTTAAGCCACTGTTCCTAGGCTGTCATTGTAAATAAGAGTTTGTTCTTAACTGACTTGCCTAGATAAATAAATTATCACAGCATATTGGCTATATGCCTGGCTTGCCAATATCATGCCAGAGACGTCAAATCATCACGTCAGTGATCTTCAGGTTGGAAAGCCGGTGCAATTGCCACATTCAACCTGAAGAACCTGCCTCTTTCTAGAGCTCTGACTTTTCAACCTGAAGATCACTGAAGTCATGATTTGACCTTGTATTTTCTGAGTTTCCAGTTGTTTTGAATGTGGCATTTATCTAGAAAGTTGCCCAAGTTTTCAGCTTGGAATTCAGAGTTGGATGACTGTTCAAATATATTATTATTATTATTTTTATTATTATTATTATATATATTTTTCACAGTAGGATCTCTTTATATTCCTTGTTCCCAGTTGTCTAGAACACACTGACGTCAGAAGATGGAGATTTCCGAGTTCCCAGTTGTTTTAAACACGCGTCTTAGCAGAGGGAGGGAGAGAGCAGCATAGGGCCAATTGTGCGCCACCTCATGGATCTCCCGGTTGTGGCCGGCTGCAACACAGCCCAGGATCAAACCCGGATCTGTAGTGACACCTCTAGCACTGTTATGCAGTGTCTTAGACCGCTGCTCCACTCGGGAGGCCCAGTGCAAGTGGAATTAGGGAGACGTGCGTTTTATGTTTTGTAATAGTGTTGACTTTTTTTTTTTTACATGAACCCACTCATAAAAACAGCAGCTTTTTGCTGTATTATTTAACAGTCTCTCTATGGCCATGGTTTTATCAGTTATTCAATCTTGTGTAGGCTAGTATCAAACTTTGCTGTGGCCGGGGTCGTGGAAGCTCTGTAGGCACGGTCATTTGAGCTTCCCGATTGGTTAGTGCAGTAGGCACACTCGATTTAGCCACAGATCTCCCGGTCTGCCCGATAGGTGGAGTTAGTCTTTTCATACAAATTAAATGGTTCAAAATGGGAACACTTTGCTTGCCCAGTGCGCAGGGTGGCGCAGTGGTCTAGGGCACTGCAACGCAGTGCTAGCTGCGCCACCAGAGTCTCTGGGTTCGCGCCCAGGCTGGGTTCGCGCCCAGGCTCTGTCGCAGCCGGCCGCAACCGGGAGGTCCGTGGGGCGACGCACAATTGGCATAGCGTGGTTAGAGAGGGTTTGGCCGGTAGGGATATCCTTGTCTCAGTATGTAAAAATGTAATGAAAAGTAAAAAATATAATAAAATGTATGCACTCTACTGTAAGTCGCTCTGGATAAGAGCGTCTGCTAAATGACTAAAATGTAAATGTAAATCAAGTGCACCTATCACCAACAGCACAATACAAAAAAAGGAGCACAAGCCTTTATCGTTGGCTTTTCTACAGAAGTTTGGTGATCAACTAGGAATGCCTTGAGGAACGATCAGTCGATCGCGATCGACCAATTGGTGACCACTGCTCTAGATAGTCTATTTTCCCAGTCATTGATAACGATCAATGATTATCGTTGATAATGATTCGCAGATGTCATCTCAAAAGGACTTACAGTTTATTGTCATCTTGCTGCAAGTCTATTTCAGGACATCCACCTCTCTCTGTGAAGGAGGATCAATCTTTATCAACATTTACACTGCTGAGCATGAAATGACCTCACCTTAAGAGATCATTTGTGATAAAGACTGGGTCAAATAGCTAAACCAGAATAAAATATAACAGAGTACCTTCACTTAACCCTTACACACAAAGATGAACTGTACATTATCTAATTATATCATATTATCAAAACTATATTGTGATATAAATTATTGCAGATACCTGAGACCTGTTATACTGTATAGTGATACAAAAAATGATTTAATTAAATATATTGATCATTTAAAAAAATACCCTACCTGTCAAAAGTTTTAGAACACCTACACAATCAAGGGTTTTTCTTTATTTTTACAATTTTCTACATTGTAGAATAATAGTGAAGACATCAACAATATGAAATAACACATATGGAATCATGTAGTAACCAAAAAAATATTCTATATTTGAGATTCTTCAAATAGCCACCCTTTGCCTTGATGACAGCTTGGCATTCTCTCAACGAGCTTCACCTGGAATGCTTTTCTAACAGTCTTGAAGAAGTTCCCACATATGCTGAGCACTTGTTGGCTGCTTTTCCTTCACTCTGCGGTCCGACTCATCCCAAACCATCTCAATTTGGTTGAGGTCGGGGGATTATGGAGGCCAGGTCATCTGATGCAGCCCTTCATCACTCTAATTCTTGGTAAAGTAGCCCTTACACAGCCCGGAGGTGTGTTGGGTCCTTGTCCTGTTGAAAAACAAATGATAGCCCCACTAAGCCCAAACCAGATGGGATGGAGTATTACTGCAGAATGCTGTGGTAGCCATGCTGGTTAAGTGTGCCTTGAATTCTAAATAAATCAGAGACAGTGTCAACAGCAAAGAACCCCCACACCATCACACCTCCTCCTCCATGCTTTACGGTGGGAAATACACATGTGGAGATCATCCGTTCACCCACACCGTGTCTCACAAAGACATGACGATTGGGACCAAAAATCTCCAATTTGGACTCCAGACCAAAGGACACATTTCTACCAGTCTAATGTCCATTGCTCATGCTCAAGCAAGTCTCTTCTTCTTATTGGTGTCCTTTAGTAGTGGTTTCTTTGTAGCAATTAATCCATGAAGGCCTGATTTACACAGTCTCCTCTGAACAGTTGATGTTGAGATGTGTACGTTACTTGAACTCTGTGAAGCATTTATTTGGGCTGCAATTTCTGAGGCTGGTAACTCTACTAAACTTATCCTCTGCAGCTCCATCCCATCTGGTTTGGGCTTAGTGGGGCTATCATTTGTTTTTCAACAGGACAAGGACCCAACACACCTCCGGGCTGTGTAAGGGCTACTTTACTTTACCTTTCATGTGGCGTTCCTCATGAGAGCCAGTTTCATCATAGTGCTTGATGGTTTTTGCGACTGCACTTGAAGAAACTTTCAAAGTTCTTGAAATGTTCCGTATTGACTGACCTTCATGTCTTAAAGTAATGATGAACTGTCATTTCTCTTTGCTTATTTGAGCTGGTCTTGCCATAATATGGACTTGTTTTTTTACCAAATGGGGCTATCTTCTGTATACCCCCCTACCTTGTCACAACACAACTGATTGTCTCAAACGCATTAAGAAGGAAATTCCACAAATTCACTTTTAACAAGGCACACCTGTTAATTTAAATGCATTCCAGGTGACTACCTCATGAAGCTGGTTAAGAGAATGCCAAGCGTGTGCAAAGCTGTCATCAAGGCAATGGGTAGCTATTTGAAGAATCTCCCTTTTTTGGTTACTACATGATTCCATGTGTTATTTCATAGTTTTGATTTCTTCACTACAATTCTACAATGTAGAAATAGTAAAAAGAAAATAAAAACTAGTAGGTGTTTTAAAACTGTACATTTTAGGTCAATTTCTTAATCAACAGTTTTAATGGATTTGTCAGGGCTGCACAATAATCAGATGTAGATCACAATCCTGTGTGACTAGATTCAGTAATATCAGCCTGTGGCCATGGTGTGTACTCAACACTGTGGTGCGGCTTGCATATGGAGAGGTGTCGTCTTTCTTTAAACTGCTCTTGAGAATCCCTCACCAAGGTGACTTGCCTGACCTCACTCTCAAGTAATAATCTCTACACTAATTACGCCAGTCAGGAACCCATGTCCTTGACCAATTTCTTGTCAGTGAATATCTCTCTACGACCTCCTGCCCCTTAAAATCACAGCCGCGAAATGGAGGCACCAGCGGAAAATGGACACATAAATGAGCACAGGGAATGTTCTCCTCTCCACGAAAGGGGCTGAAATCCTGTGCATACTGTTTTGCTATCAATCTGTTCAGGTTGAAAAAGCTGCTGCTCCGAGCAAATGCCATTTGTTCATTTTATGCAGTTTCCAAGGTAACCAGAACAAAATGTTTTGTTCAGTGTATAATTTGAATACCGCAATACATAGGAGCATAAAGCCGATTTGAGCTCACATTTGCAGTTAAAACAAACCAATAGATGAAAATATGTATTTTCATCATTCGCATAGGTTTGAAGGTAAATCTAAAGAAAAGAAGATACTACAGTATAAAGAGGATCATTTGATTAAAAATATGTCACTGTTAATCATATCAATGTGAGGGATATGAAGTTCAGGTGTTATTCATATGTATGTAAAATGTGCCTTCAAATAGGCAAGTACTGTATGTGAAATAAATATTAAGTGTTCTCTTCAGAAAGTGTAAAAGCATCATTTTGAATTAGAAATACCTACTCTAATCTTCTAATGATCAATCACTGATAGGCATCATTAGAGAGGATCCTCATATAGATTATAATGACATCATGGTCATTATAGCAGACTCATAGTTTCAGCATGCCTACTTTGTTCTCCAATTATTCTCTTCAAATGATATCACAATGATCAAGGAATGTGTCATGTCAACTATATTTCACAACTGCATTTGTTCCAGGACTCCATGAGAAGAGACAGAATAGGGTTAGAAGAACGTGTATGTAAAACAAGAAGAACAGCAACACTGATCAAAGTTGAACTACGGCGGTACAAGTGTACTATCACCATTACGATAATGTTCTACGGTAATCTGTTTTTGTCCATCTTCTGCACCTGTACATACTTATGCCCAATGACCTTACAAATAGCTTTCGAATAGGCCCTATGTAGAATTGACATAATAAAATACAACTGTTGTGAGGAAACCTTACAGTAGCTCCTATAAATCATTATTTTCCAATGACACTGCCATTTCTGATTGTGTTGTTGCCCGAATCTCACAACCGCTTGTTTTCCCCCGATATCAGTATTGGCCATCACAGCCAAGAAAATATTGGTTTTTGTCCCAGATTTCTCTTATCTGGGCATCCCTAGTAACCATGAATCTTTGACAAGTAATAAAGCAATATGGAAATGTAGGAAATTACTCTTACCTTATCAAATGTCTTATCAAATTAGAAATTAGTATAATAATTTCAAGACCTATAATGTGTATTGTGAAAGGTAAACATTCAACCAGTGGTTTAGATGGGACCTGGAATAACCTCCTTAAATCTCCATAGTGGTATTCCATGTCTTCCTGAAGCAGACCAGACCCTGTGACATTTTCATGATGAACCATCAAGAGAGAGTGATGGCATACTGCACAATGTCTCCAGTGAATAAGGTAGATAACAATGTAGACTGCAATGGAAAACGGGGTAAAAACATCTCCACTCAAACCATTCATAATTCTTTGAGTTTTGACCTTGATTACATTGTTTCCCCTGCAACACTCATTTCTTATTCTCATTTCCTAACGATAGATGTGTTTAGTGTGGATGAAATATGTGATTGTGCTATTTTCTACAGAGAAAAAGTCCATTCAAACATAATTATACAACCCCCCCCGCCATACCCATCCCACCCACCAAACCCCAACACAGCCCTAAGGTGTTAAAAAGCTCCTATGTGTGACTGACTAGGAAACAATTGATGGAATAACTGAATTACCTCTAATTTACATTTTTTGCAGCAATATACAACCCGAGTCTACCTTCCACATTAGCATGCAATATTTCCATAGTCACTGCAGCAGCAGAGCAAAGTTTTCATACATTTACCAGGGGATATGCGGATACGGGAACATGAGATTATAAAATTCATTCTGCTAGCTGCAAAGTCATGATAAGCTGCAATGTCTTATCATGCATACAATCAGTTATCCAGTCACACTGCATTTACCTGTTTCCCCCTGCAACCTCTCTGCCATTTTGACTTCATAACTGACCATAACCTGTGTGCAGGGAAAACTGATTAACCTGGAATGTCAAAACTGGAACTTGGGAGTTTATCAATAACTCAAAAATGGAACAGGCATTTACATAATAAATGCCCCCATTGCAGTTACCAATTAAAATGAATTGTTATTTCAATTCAATTACTATTTAACAATCTCACTTTGACTGGTTAAACTTGTTTGTGGTTCATGGTGTTATGCCGTACCTCCAGTGGGCTCATCCACTTTTTTCCGCTTGGCTCTGTGGCTGTTGTAGTTGAGTCTCATCTCCTGGCCGTAATCGGGCAGGGTCTCTCGGGATGTGTAGGATTTGCAAAGGTTCCTACCATCCTCGCTTTCGTCTGAGGAGCTGGTGTATGCAAGCTCCATCTCATTCCGGGCCTTGGATAATGACTGGTAAGGCTTACAATCCATCTGCTCCATGACTGGCAACACTGAACAAAGCTCATTCAGTCATGGGATCCACAATGCAAGACCAATCTGGAGGAAGAATGAGAGTGGAGACAGAGTCCAGATTTAGAACAATTAATATACCTCACACATGGATAATGTTGTGTCTCAGTATTGTGAGAAAAAATATATCACTCAAGTAAAAAGTAATTATTTGGATATTAGTGTCCTTAATCAACATGTTCCTGTTCTAAGGGATTGCTGCTGGGTGGTGTGGTAGAAGATTGAGTTGCTTTAAGAGACACAGGGGAGGAGGAGCCGTTGTAGGAACAGATTGAGAGATAACTTTAATTTTCAACAGAATCTGATGGACTGCTATCAAATACGATGACATAAATCATGTGGTGAACAATGTAGTTCTTGCATCCTTCTTACACACTACTTAAAGTGCCAATATAGAACTTTTTGAGCGACCTGACTAAATTCACAGAAATGATTATAGATCTATCATTCTAGTTGAAAGTAAGTCTAAGAAGTGATATATCTGTTCTATGTGCGCTATTTCTATGCTTCCCATGCTTACGTTTTGTTTTCGCATCTTTTACTTTCGGTTTTATACACCAGCTTCAAACAGCCAAAACAACAATATTTTGTTTATGGAAAAAATATTTCCCAGCGGTTTAGATGAAACAATGATTGTCTACACTATACTAGCTTATTTTGTTACATAAACTGAAATTAGCCAAACTATTACAGTTTTAGCAACCAGGAAATGGCGGAGTGATTTCTGCATAGTGCAACTTTAATATAGCAGGGTTTGAATTCTCAATCGTATCCTAACATCACATCCTGATACCTGGCACTATTTTTAGAATCAGTATTTATCATTAGTATTATCCAGTAGTAATATAACAGTAGCACAGTGATGAATACTGTTATTTCACATCTGTGTTCTAGTGCAGTTCATCACAGCACAGTAGTGTTTTGCTGTGTAATGTAAAGCACATTGGTAACCTTGACATGAACCCGTCTGTTCTGCCCTGAGCTCTGCTTGGGCTGACATTTCTATCATTGCCGCCTGACAGCCACTAAACCTTGGCCTTGACCCAAACACTCGCCCCGTGAAGCAGAGAGTATTGTCTTCACCCCACTGTCCTTCTATCCTCTTGGGAACAGACGGGGGAAAACATCCCATATTACAAATTTCAGCAAGAAATCAGAAGAGGCTTCTGACAATGTTTGCACTCTGACATTTGTAATCTTTAACAGCATTCAAGACAAATATGACAATCAAATGCTCATTAGGCTGTGCCATCTTTACCTGGCTTGTGGTAAAAGGTTATTAATTGCAAGTTCAGTACATATCTTGCTTGACTAATTGGCAGTTGAAAGCATTTTAATGGGCCATTTGTATTCTGTGCTGTGGCCAGCCCCCTGGCCGGACAAGGCTGTTCTTCTGTGCATGCAGAGGTAATTACTCAGGGTAGGTGTGGCTGGAAAATGATGAGTGGGGAGTCAACACCACCAGTTGAAAAAAGGCTGTTTTTTTGTGAGGTTACTGTATAGACTATAAGGCAGTTCAGTTCAGGGCTTTAGACACACACTGCCCACCTCTCTGTGTTTGTTTTATCCAGTTGTGGGAGTGTTTGCATTGTTTATCAGAAACGCTCATGTTTATGCAAATGATGCCTTTATTTTCATAAACACGTTCATTTGTGGTCATTGTTTGTCTTTTTGAGCAATAGTATTGCCATTAAAGTGTATAGTCAAAAAGTGTACAATTAGAATGAACCTGTTTGAAAGGTGTAAGGGGGATACCTAGTCAGTTGTACAACTGAATGCCTTCAACTGAAATGTGTCTTCTGCATTTAAACCAACCCCTCTGAATCAGAGAGGTGCGGGGGCCTGCTATAATCAACATCCATATCTTCAGCGCCCGGGGAACACTGGGTTAACTGCCTTGCTCAGGGGCAGAATGACAGATCTTTACCTTGACAGCTCAGGGATTTGAATCAGCAACCTTTTGGTTACAGGCCCAGTGCTCTAACCACTAGGCTACCTGCCGAATGGTTTACGTCAGGTCCTTTAAGCATGATTGTGGTTAGATTATGGTTTACAGCAACGGTAAAAAAAGTTGCATGTTTTAATCATGTCAGGGAGAATTTTTGCATTTTAGCTAGCACTAACCCTTACTCTTTTCCTAACCTAAAATTAATTCTCCTAACCTGCTACGTTTATTCTCCTAACCTGCTACGTTTATTCTCCTAACCTGCTACGTTAATTCTCCTAACCTGCTACGTTTATTCTCCTAACCTGCTACGTTTATTCTCCTAACCTGCTACGTTTATTCTCCTAACCTGCTACGTTTATTCTCCTAATCTGCTGCGTAAATTCTCCTAATCTGCTATGAAACGTCACTTCTATCCGTAGCTGTATACCATCTAGTCAAAACCCTTTAGCATGCCTGTTCTCACTTTTCCTCATTAAGGATTAAGGTAGAGCTTTTTGTCTTGGTAACATGGTGTGACTAGCTATGCCATAATATTTAGATGCTTGAGTTTATGGGCATTTTGCCTGTTTGAGGCTATTTTCGCATTTGTCCATTTGTGGTAATATTGCTATTGGCAATTCCAGTAATGATACATTTTTTTGTTAAGTATTTTTGTCATTAACTATTTTCATAATTTCTTAAAAATACATATCTGATTCAGTCTTCTACCAGTTCTACCACCTATTTTATCAACGGATCCTCTGACTCTACTGCTGCAGCTCCACACCAACTAAATAGGCTGCCCTGTTCTCTATCATGAGGTGAGAGACAGTGAATGGACTCATTGTGTACACCAACTGGTCGATCACGATCAACCGGTTGATTTCCAAGAATATTCCTGGTTGATCACCAAACATTTCTGTAAAAAACAACAACGATAAAGCCTTACGTTCCTATTTTATTTTATTTGTTTCATGCTGTTGGCGGTAGGTGCACTTCATTCTGCAGCCCTAGCACCAGGAAGGCAAAGTGTTTCCATTTTAAACCATTTCATGTGTCTGGAGGTAGAACTCCACCTACCCGAAAGGCCCAGAGAGCAAATCAAGTGCACCTATAGGCCTACTGCAGTCATTCAGATAGCTCAGATCACAGTGTCTGCACAGTTCACTCGATCCATAGACTGTAAAAATAAACAGTACAGTTGATACTGTGAGATTTAAAAACCTTTAAAACCATGACTAGAGAGAGACTACAGCAAAGAGCTACTGTTTGTATTAGTGATTTCGTAATTAAGTTGTTATTTAGCACTGCCAACACTGTGTTCAACACTTCTATAAGCCATAAAATACCAAAGTGTACCGATAAGCTTGTGTTGTTATTATTAGCGGCTTGTTTCTTTTTTAATAACGAGGAATATTTTCCTTTCTCTGGTCATAGGAGTAACAACATGGATTGGTGCATGAGGCCAAAATGCAGTGCGACTTGTTTCGCCATCAGCTGGAAGATTGTGTCCTCCTTTCTCAGGGACGGGGAGTCGGGTGAGAGGCAGCCTCACCGATGCTCCCTCCCTCCCTCCCTTCAGACTGGCCATCAGTCCAGCAACAAACAAAAGTAATACAACAAATGATCTATTACCAGTGTGATCATATACTGTACCTACTTTTTTTAAATATAATTTCTAAATCGTCTGAGAAGAACAACACTGACAGGGCAAATCAAGCATAGCAATTCAAGTAGGCCTATAGCCTACTGCACAAACCTTATTACTACAAAACCTTTTTTAATTGTTTAATGTTGCATAGTCTTATGTACAAAACTTTTTTTTTGGAGGTAGATCTCGACTTGCATTGTGACTCAGAAAAGGTTGGTGACCACTGGTGCACACAAATGGCTTACAAGAGGTACCCAGATTTTTTTTAAATGTATTTATTTTTTTAGAACCTTTATTTAACTAGGCAAGTCAGTTAAGAACAAATTCTTATTTCCAATGACGGCCTACCCCGGCCAAACCCTATGGGCCGGCCAAACCCTATGGGACTCCCAATCGCGGCCAGATGTGATACAGTCCGGATTTGAACCAGAGACTGTAATGACACCGCATGGAGATGCAGTGCCTTAGACCGCTGCGCCACTCGGGCGCCCCAAAACCACTTCCTCTGATCAAAAACAATTAAGTGATGGCTACCGCATGCATATACAATAATTTATTTGTGTACCTTCTTTAACTTATATTATATTACTGTATCCGCTAAGAAACTTAGCGGATACAGTAATATAGCTACAACCAACATGTGCCGAATATGCAGACAAAAATCACAAGAACATCTTCATAGTGAGATTGAAAGAGTTCTCGATATGATCAATAATACAAACATTTTACATATCATAGTTGAATGTATTAAATGACTCTTGGTGAAAAAGGAACAATAATAGCAGACGGACTTAAACCAATGCAAAGTTCATAAGGCACAACAAATCCAATCAAAAAGGTTGATATTCATAACTTATTTTTCACACTCAAAAATCAATATTACTCTGTAAATGTCATTCAAATCAGCAGAAATAGAAAATATACATTTCCCCATCTCTGAAAGGGCACATGCATAATGTAGAACCGGGAAAATGTAACATTTTATCTTTCTTCTAAGCAACTTGCAATTTAACTACGCATTCCTAAAATAACATTGTGTTAATATTACACAACCCTTGCATTTTATGAATGTGAATCATGTTCCATTTGGGAGACGATCAGTCTTATTTCTCTCACAGTAAATATCCCTTTTCTTCCTAATGTTCCATAATGATATTAGGTGATAGTTGCACCATGATTGCAAACTATACCATTTGTCTGCTTGGTTAAGACTGCTTAGTTCTACCTTACCTCTCTGGTGCTTGGCAAAATATTTTTTGAATGCAGAGGTTTAATGGGAGCACATTGGGGCTAAGGCAGTGTCTTCTGATGAGCACCAAGTAGCTTTTAATGAGATGATTACGGTTTTTGGAAATAAACCACCAAGTGGACACACAAATCATTCAGAGTAAGACCAGCCTGCACAACACACAGTCATTTGCTCATTATCCATGGGCTTTAACAGGATGAATGTTGCTGTACATCTATTTGTGGTCCATAACCTTAGAATGCAAAAGCCAGTACCATTCCGGAACACTCTTAACATTCCAAAGATCCATGACAAAAGAATCAGTACCACTGTAGAGAGAACGAGAGTAGAATAGGCATACTGTTACGAGAGAAAAAAAAAGAAAAACATTTGATTTCTTGTCTTTTCCGTACAAATACAATATCCTGTCTTGGTTTCGTACACTACAGTATTAAGTCCATTAATCAAAGGCTGTTTGGTTGTTTGGTGCCAGTTTGTCATGCACCATGATGCTGACTGCGCCATCCTGGGACTCGGCAGGGTAAAGTGCTTGGTGTTAATTGGGTAGCTAGGTGGGGAGATACAATATTCAGATGAAAGTCCCCCGGCGAGTCTGGGAAAGTCTGGCTGGTCGGTCCAGCATGGGCAGACCAGCCACAAGCTTCATTACAGTGCCACAGGCATGCCGTAGGCACTCCTTGCCTCAATCTCTGTCATAGAGATTCTCTGAAGTTATTCCTCTTCTTCCAACTGAGAGAGATCTGTCATTGTCATTGCTCTATACAGTATGCATCTGGTGGTGAGTGTTTTCTACCCTACTGTATTTTCACCCCAGCTCATTCATTCCCTCACATAAGCACTGTTCCTAGGTCAGGGTTAGTATGTACCCAAAGGGATTGGCTTGAGCGCCTCGAGCACGCAAACCTATCACTTAGAATGTATGATGTAACTGATTCTTGTGTGAACTGAAGATGTCTTCATAGACATACATAAAAATACATGTATGTCTACATCACCAAAGAATTATCATGGTCCAAACATAACAAGACAGTCGTGAAAAGGGCACAACAAAACCTTTTCCCCCTCAGGAAACTGAAAAGACTTGGTATGGGTCCCCAGATCCTCAAAAGGTTCTACAGTTGCACCATCGAGAGCATCCTGACAATTGCATCACCACCTGGTATGGCAACTGCTCGGCATCTGACCGTAAGGCACTACAGAGGGTAGTGTGAACGGCCCAGTACATTACTGGTGCCAAGCTTCCTGCCATCCAGAACCTGTACAATAGGCGGTGTCAGAGGAAAGCCCAAAAAATTGTCAGAGACTCCAGTCACCCAAGTTATAGACTGTTTTCTCTGCTACCGTACGGCAAGCGGTACAGGAGCGCCAAGTCTAGGACCAAAAGGCTCCTCAACAGCTTCTACCCCCAAGCCATAAGACTGCTGAACAATTAATAAAATCGCCACCGGACAATTTACATTGCCCCCCCCCCCCCCCCCTTTTGTACACTGCTGCTACTCGCTGTTTATTATTTATGCATAGTCACTTCACCCCCAAAATACATGTAAATATTACCTCAACTAACCTGTACCCCCGCACACTGACTCGGTACCGGTGCCCCCTGTATATAGCCTCATTATTGTTATTGTTATTGTGTTACTTTCTATTATTTTTTATTTTAGTCTACTTGGTAAATATTTTCTTAACTCTTCTTGATCTGCACTGTTGGTTAAGGGCTTGTAAGTAAGAAGTGAACAGTAACCACCACACTAGGCAGATCAGCTGCAAACTGTAGAAACACCTAAAACATTAGCTACTTTAATTAAAACATTTCAAAAGAGGTGCATAAGGTTTTTGATTTGAACATTTCCTTCCCAGTTTATGCAACACAGTAGAATACTAAGGATGTGCATCTTTCCCTTTCAAGACGATTATATATGTATCTAGATACATGTGCTCCGATACGATACAGGAACGATACGCCTTGGTTTGATTCAGTGCATTTCAGTTTGATTAGCGAAATAATCGATGTGATTCGGTTCGATGAGATACAATACAATTCGATGGACTAACATTTGCTGCATAAACACATTGATTTTCCATCATAAACTAAAATCTGCTGCTGATGGAGCTCATGAGCAGCGCCTCTCTGAGCTGGATCTGTCTAAGCTTCTGTGTGTGTGTGTGTGTGTGTGTGTGTGTGTGTGTGTGTGTGTGTGTGTGTGTGTGTGTGTGTGTGTGTGTGTGTGTGTGTGTGTGTGTGTGTGTGTGTGTGTGTGTGTGTGTGTGTGTGTGTGTGTGTGTGTGTGTGTGTGTGTGTGTGTGTAAATGATGTACACTACCATTCAAAAGTTTGGGTCACTTACAAATGTCCTTGTTTTTTAAAGAAAAGCAATTTTTTTCTCCATTAAAATCACCTCAAATTGATCAGAAATACAGTGTAGACATTGTTAATGTTGTAAATTACGATTGTACTATAGCTGGAAACGGCAGATTTTTTATGGAATATCTACATAGGCGTACAGAGGCCCATTATCAGCAACCATCACTCCTGTGTTCCAATGTCACGTTGTGTTAGCTAATCCAAGTTTATCATTTTAAAAGGCTAATTGATCATTAGAAACACCTTTTGCAATTATGTTAGCACAGCTGAAAACTGTTGTACTGATTATTGGACAAATATAACTGGCCTTCTTTAGACTAGTTGAGTATCTGGAGCATCAGCATTTGTGGGTTCGATTACAGGCTCAAAATGGCCAGAAACAAATAACTTTCTTCTGAAACTCGTCAGTCTATTCTTGTTCTGAGAAATGAAGGCTATTCCATGTGAGAAATTGGCAAGAAACGGAAGATCTCGTACAATGCTGTGAACTACTCCCTTCACAGAACAGTGCAAACTGGCTCTAACCAGAATAGAAAGAGGAGCCGGAGGCCCTGGTGCACAACTGAGCAAGAGGACAGGTACATTCGAGTGTCTAGTTTGAGAAACAGACGCCTCATAAGTCCTCAACTGGCAGCTTCACTAAACACCAGTCTCAACGTCAACAGTGAAAAGGCGACTCCGGGATGCTGGCCTTAGATTATATTTTGATTGTTCAGGATCATCATCAGCAATAGGTTTGGTAGTTTTGCTTTAAACAATCAGTGTAAATATGCTCATTTTTAGATATGCATGGTAAAGTTGATCATTGCATAATGAGGACAGCAAACACTTTTGCGAGGCGCACTGCATGGCGAGACGAGAGGAAAAAACAACATTTTCAACAGCGCATAGATAACAATAACCTAGCAAATTACATAGGTTGTCACGCAACCAATAAAGTCTTATATCACGCAAGCCATTTTAGCATTTAAATGCTAAAGGTGCTGCGCAGACGTGAAGAATCAGGAACAGGCCACCTACCTCACAATGGTCAGCGTGCGAAGCTGGGCACAGAGCACATTTTGACTAGGCTACTGATATTGTCTGGGGTGGTTCGACATGCAGAATTACTTGTAGATCAATGACTGTCAACACTGTTACAGTTGAAGTCGGAAGATTACATACAAGTTTGATAGGCTAATTGACATAATTTGAGTGAATTGAAGGTGTACCTGTGGATGTATTTCAAGGCCTACCTTCAAACTCAGTGCCTCTTTGCTTGACATCATGGGAAAATCAAAAGAAATCAGCCAAGACCTCAGAAAAAAATTGTAGACCTCCACAAGTCTGGTTCATCCTTGGGAGCAATTTCCAAACGCCTGAAGGTACCACGTTCATCTGTACAAACAATAGTACGCAAATTTAAACACCATGGGACCACGCAGCCGTCATACCGCTCAGGAAGGAGACGCATTCTGTCTCCTAGAGATGAATGTACTTTGGTACAAAAAGTGCAAATCAATCCCAGAACAACAGCAAAGGACCTTGTGAAGATGCTGTAAGAAACCGGTACAAAAGCATCTATATCCACAGTAAAACGAGTCCTATATCGACATAACCTGAAAGGCCGCTCAGCAAGGATTGGGCCAAAATTCACCCAAACTATTGTGGGAAAAGCTTGTGGAAGGCTACCCGAAACGTTTGACCCAAGTTAAACAATTTAAAGGGAATACTACCAAATACTAATTGAATGTATGTAAACTTCTGACCCACTGGGAATGTGATGAAAGAAATTGACATTTCACATTCTTAAAATAAAGTGGTGATCCTAACTGACCTAAGACAGGGAATTTTTACTAGGATTAAATGTCAGGAATTGTGAAAAACTGAGTTTACATGTATTTGGCTGAGGTGTAAACTTCCGACTTCAACTGTACATGCAGTCCAACACTGAAGGAGAGGATGCATCAGTTGTCACAAAATATGAGATTTTTTGGGGGGGAAGGTAGAAAGAATCTAATACAAGCAAAACATTTATATTTATATGTTGGGTTTTGGGGTCCGCAGACCGATGCACTTGTATCTTAAACATTTGGGGACCGATGCGTATCAGTGAATCCTTACATCCCTATAGAATACATTAAAAAAACACTTCTCTGCAAGTTATTTATTTATCTTAACAGGATGACCAAATATCCACCCATTGCCCGCTGTCATACTTCAAGTTAATGATCCAAGATCAACAGTTAGATTTTCTCCCCCAGCTCAGTGATGAGAGAAATATCAGCAGAGTAATATCATTTTTCAGAATGTACCTCCAGCAGGTGACAGACAGGTCCAGAATTAACTACACTACAGGCTTTATCGCTAGCTACCTCCATCCCTCCATCCCACTTTAACATGCCCCACATAGATCCACTCTCCTGGGGAAGCACTAAGCTGGCATGACCCACCTATCCATCCGCCTCCCCCAAGCCAGAGACACTTAGTGACGGCAGACAGCAAAATGAACTTAAAAAGCAATGATTTTTATTTAAAAGATGAATAATATAAGACTGACAATTCACACAAAAAGAGGTCCTCCACCGTGTATCTGTGTTACTGGCAGTAATCCCACCAAAATGTGAACCATTTCAATTATTCATAGATATTATGAAATGTCGTATCCTGTAGCTTCGTGGAGTCATATGACAACTGAATACACTTACTGTAATAGTGGGCCTTGGTAAGACTAGCTGCACACGCACAGAAAACAGAAGACAAGGAAAAAGGATAAAATCCTTAAAAGCAGGGCTCTGACTGAAATGGCAATGAGGTTCAGACTAAACTCTATTCCCCTGTGCCTCTTAATAGAAATTACTGATTTAACGACTCACACACGTTCATAGAGCTTGGCATTGACCACAGAGAAGGATCCTGACTAATGTGATCATCTATACTTCTTGACCTCCCCAAGGGAGAACAAATGCATTTGTATACACTGCATACTGTTTAGATGACAAAGCCAGTAAAACAACAGTGAATAGCATTATGCTCCCTTTAGTAAGCCTTGGTAAAAACCTCTGCAAACAATCGAGGATAGGCTTCCTCCCCAGTCATAACCTACTGGTCAACAAAATGTAGAAAGAGGCAGACCATCCCCCTGTTGTTGAAGTGTTGGCCAAACATAACCCCTTATATCAGACTTCTTATTTTAGTGCTCAGATATACAACAATGCCTTACAGGGGAAACTGTATCCCTGGGCTTCCATCCTCTTAACTCATAGATATACAGGTAATTGCCAAAATAAAGGGAACACCAATATAAAGTGTCTTAATAGGGCATTGGGCCACCACAAGCCAGATCAGCTTCAATGCACCTTGGCATAGATTCTACAAGTGTCTGAAACTCTATAGGTCGTTATCAATTAAATGTCACAATACGGTGCAGAGCGTTCGATTTGGCTGCAAAGAGATCACAAGCTCCACTAAAACCCAGTGGTAGAAAAAGTACCCAATTGTCATACTTGAGTAAAAGTAACGATACCTTAATAGTAACTCAAGAAAAAGTCACCTAATACAATTCTACTTGAGTAAAAGTCTAAAAGTATTTGGTTTTAAATATACTTAACTATCAAAAGTAAATGTAATTACTAAAATATACTGTTGAAGTCGGAAGTTTACATACACCTTAGCCAAATACATTTAAACTCAATTATTCACAATTCCTGACATTTAATCCTAGTAAAAAATTCCCTGTCTTAGGTCAGTTAGGATCACCACTTTATTTTAAGAATGTGAAATGTCAGAACAATAGAAGAGAGAATGATTTATTTCAGCTATTATTTCTTTCATCACATTCCCAGTGGGTCAGAAGTTCACATACATTCAATTAGTATTTGATAGCATTGCCTTTAAATTGTTTAACTTGGGTCAAACGTTTCGGGTAGCCTTCCACAAGCGTCCCACAATAATTTGGGTGAATTTTGGCTCATTCCTCCTAACAGAACTGGTGTAACCGAGTCAGGTTTGTAGCCCTCCTTGCTCACACACACTTTTCAGTTCTGCCCAAAAATGTTCTATAGGATTGAGGTCAGGGCTTTGTGATGGCCACTCCAATACCTTGACTTTGTTGTCCTTAAGCCATTTTGCCACAACTTTGGAAGTATGCTTGGGGTCATTGTCCATTTGGAAGACCCATTTGCGACCAAGCTTTAACTTCCTGACTGATGTCTTGAGATGTTGCTTCAATATATCCACATAATTTTCCTACCTCATGATGACATCTATTTTGTGAAGTGCGCCAGTCCCTCCTACAGCAAAGCACCCCCACAACATGATGCTGCCACCCCCATGCTTCACGGTTGGGATGGTGTTCTTTGGCTTGCAAGCTTCCCCTTTTTCCTCCAAACATAACAATGGTCCTTTTTTATGTTGGCTTTGGAGCAGTGGCTTCTTCCTTGCTGAGTAGCCTTTCAGGTTACGTCGATATAGGACTAGTTTTACTGTGGATATAGATACTTTTGTACCTGTTTCCTCCAGCATCTTCACAAGGTCCTTTGCTGTTGTTCTGGGATTGATTTGCACTCTTCACACCAAAGTACGTTAATCTCTAAGAGACAGAACGCTTCAAAATGTAGAAAGAGGCAGACCATCCCCCTGTTGTTGAAGTGTTGGCCAAACATAACCCCTTATATCAGACTTCTTATTTTAGTGCTCAGATATACAACAATGCCTTACAGGGGAAACTGTATCCCTGGGCTTCCATCCTCTTAACTCATAGATATACAGGTAATTGCCAAAATAAAGGGAACAGGGAATGTCCCAATGTCCCAATTAATTACATCAAAATGTGGGGCAGAACTGATACAGAAGTGCACAGAGAAAGCTCTGAAAGAAAGCAACCTACCTTCCTGAGTGGTATGACTGCTATGTGGTCCCATGGTGTTTATACTTGCGTACTATTGTTTGTACAAATGAACGTGGTACCTTCAGGCGTTTGGAAATTGCTCCCAAGGATGAACCAGACTTGTGGAGGTCTACAATTTATTCCTGAGGTCTTGGCTGATTTCTTTTAATTTTCCCATGATGTCAAGGAAAGAGGCACTGAATTTGAAGGTAGGCCTTGAAATACATACACAGGTACACCTCCAATTGACTCAAATTATGTCAATTAGCCTATCAGAAGCTTCTAAAGCCATGACATATTTTCTGGAATTTTCCATGCTGTTTAAAGGCACAGACAACTTAGTGTATGTAAACTTCTGACCCACTGGAATTATGATACAGTGAATTATAAGTGAAATAATCTGTCTGTAAACAATTGTTGGAAAAATGACTTGTGTCGTGCACAAAGTAGATGTCCTAACCAACTTGCCAAAACTATAGTTTATTAACAATACATTTGTGGAGTGGTTGAAAAATAATTTTTAATGACTCCAACCTAAGTGTATGTAAACTTCCGACTTCAACTGTACTTAAGTATCAAAAGTAAAGGTATAAATAATTTCAAATTACTTATGTTAAGCTAACCACATGTCACCATTTTCTTGTTTAAAAAAAAAATATATGGATAGCCAGAGGCACGCTAAAACACTCAGACATAATTTACAAACGATGTGTTCAGTGAGTCTGCCAGATCAGAGGCAGCAGGGATGACCAGGGATGTTCTCTTGATAAGTCTGTGAATTAGACAATTTTTCTGTTCAGCTTATTATTCAAAAGAGAGTACTTTGGGTGTCAAGGAAAATACATGGAGTAAAACGTACATCATTTTCTTTAGGAATGTAGTGAAGTAAAAGTAGTCAAAAATAAAAAATAGTAAAGTACAGATACCCAAAAAAACTACTTAAGTAGTACTTTCAATTATTTTTACTTAAGTACTTTACACCACTACTAAAATCATTGACAAGTATGTTCCGTTTTCAAGGGATTGTTAAATAAATGTTATAATTATTTGATTTTAATATCACCTCTTGAAGAGTATAGTCAGAACAAGCTACACATTTCCGATTATTCCACATGTACCTCTATCATCAGGGTTATACAGCAAGTAAGTTAACTGCATGTTTTTCATGATCAGTCATTTCAGATACGTGAGGGTCATGTTAGCCTATTCATTTGGCATGTAGCTAACTAGCTAAGCAAACAACATGTGTAATTTCGTTTGCTTCATCTATGATTAAGCTTTTTGGAAAGAGCTTGACATCGGCAAGTCCTCGTCCTGGTAAAGTTGTCAGTCAGACATCCGTCATCACCACTATAGATGGCAAGCAAATCAAACAATATTTGGATATAACGTTAGCCATCGAGTTTATCCCTGAAAGTTAGCTGGTTAACTAGCTATAATGGACTGTCCAGCATTTTTATACAAGACCCTAAGCATGATGGGTTGCAATAGGGGGTGCTGTTGGCACTTTGTAATAATTTTGTTCCCAAATTAAACTGCCTCGTACTCAATTATTGCTCGTACAATATGCATATTATTATTACTATTGGATAGAAAACACTCTCTAGTTTCTAAAACCGTTTGAATTATATCTGTGAGTAAAACAGAACTGGAGTTAGAGCAATTTTCCTATGAGGATGTGAGAATGCTGAAATCGGCAGGCTGTTCTGAGATCCGTTTATTAATTTGCCTGTCTTCTATTGGTTGAGATGCACTGCATATGCCTTCCCCTGGATGTCAGCGAATAGTGAGAATTGAAATGGTGTTGCTAGGCAGATCTGAGAGCTTATAAATGGGCTGGCAACGTGGGGTCCGTCCTTTCTTCTCTTCGCCATGACGCAAAAAGGACCTCTGGATGTCGTTCTAGAAAGCTCCCGTTATAGCCCTTAGATATATCCGGCTCTGTTTTTATTCAATATAGGTGTTAAAGACATCATAATGTTGTTATTTTAAACCGAGTTATATCAGTTTATATCAGTATATTGGGATTTTCGGATATTTATTAGTGCTGCGTTTTAGTGAGTTGGGCACGTCTAATGGCTAATGTTTACTGCTAATTCGAACGTTGAAGACGACAATCTACAACCGAGCAACGATTCTTTTGGAAAAAGGACAACTTGCCCAAGATTCTGATGGAAGCTCATCAAATAGTAAGAACTATTTATGATGTTAATTCGTTGTTCTGTTGAAAAATGTTAAACTCATATTCCGCCATTAATCTCGTTGCGGTCTCGCTTTAACGCACGCTGTATGTCGTAGTAACGTTAATTTAAAAAATCTAACACAGCGATTGCATTAAGAACTAATTTATCTTTCATTTGCTGTCCAACCTGTATTTTTTAGTCAAGTTTAGGATTAGTTACTGATTAGATTAGGTGCCTCTCCCAAGATTTCTCCCGACATATTGTTGGCAGCTTGGCTACTTTTCTCATTGTATAACCACGATTTGTGCCGCTAAATATGCACATTTTCGAACAAACTCTATATGTATTGTGTAATATGATGTTATAGGACTGTCATCTGAAAAAGTTTGAGAAGTTTAGTGAAAAAATTAATATCTTTTGCTGGTTTATTCGTTATCGCTATTGTTGGCCTGAATCAATGCTGTTGTGTGGTTGGCTATTGTAGTAAGCTAATATAATGCTATATTGTGTTTTCGCTGTAAAACACTTAAAAAATCTGAAATATTGGCTGGATTCACAAGATCTTTGTCTTTCATTTGATGTACGCTGTGAATTTTTCAGAAATGTTTTATGATGAGTATTTCAGTAATACACGATGGTCTCTGTAGTTATTCTAGTTGCTTTGGTGAGAGTTGTGATGGTGGCTGCAATGGTAAACTATGATTTATACCTGAAATATGCACATTTTTCTAACAAAACTGTAACGGCTGTCTAATTCCTCCTCCTCGGATGAGGAGAAGGAGTAAGGGTCGGACCAAAATGCAGCATTGTATGCAGACATGATGAATATTTATTAAGGAAAAAACGAATACGGAAAACACTCGGAAAAATACAAAACAACAAAACGAACGTAGACAGACCTGAACTTGAGAACTTACATATACACGAAGAACGCACGAACAGGTACAGACTACACAAACGAACGAACAAACGAAACAGTCCCGTGTGGTGCACAGACACAAACACGGAAGACAATCACCCACAAACAAACAGTGAGAACAGCCTACCTTAATATGGTTCTCAATCAGAGGAAACGTCAAACACCTGCCTCTAATTGAGAACCATATCAGGCAACACATTTAACCAAACATAGAAACACATAACATAGAATGCCCACCCCAACTCACGCCCTGACCAACTAAACACATACAAAAACAATGGAAAACAGGTCAGGAACGTGACAAAAACATATGCTATACAATAAATATGTTATCAGACTGTCATCTGATTAAGTTGTTTCTTGGTTAGTGGCTATTTATATCTTTATTTGGTCGAAATTGTGATAGCTACCTATGCAGGAAAAAAATGGTGGGAAAAAAAGTTGTGTCTTTTGCTATCGTGGTTAGCTAATAGATTTACATATTGTGTCTTCCCTGTAAATCATCTGGTGTCTTGGACTTGTGATTTAATGACATTTAGATGCTAGTATTTACTTGTGACGCTATGCTAGGCTATGCTAGTCAGCTTTTTTACTGATGGGGGTGCTCCCGGATCCGGGATTGTGATGAAGTAGAAGTTAATTGCTTAATTAACTTAGGAACCACACCTGTGTGGAAGAACCTGCTTTCAATACACTTCGTATCTCCCATTTTGTCAGGCCTGCTCCTGCTCTCCCTGTCTGGCACCCGAGGGCGCCAGGCTGCCCTTCATTACGCACACCTGTCACCACCTTTAAGCGCATCAGCGCTCACTGGACTAACCTGGACTCCTTCACTTTGTTGATTGCCTTCCTTATTTCTGTCTGCTCCTCAGTTTGTTCCCTGTGTCAGCATTGATGTTGTTATTTTCCCCCTGTCCAGATGCTGTTCCTGTTCTGTTTCATGTCCGTGTTTCATTAAATATTCACTCCATGTACATGCTTCTCATCTCCATTGTCGATCCTCATAGAATGCTGACACCACTATATGAACCATCAGGGAGGTTTTTGTTTCGTTGGTGATGTCGGGTCCGGGTGCTGCCGCCGATGGAACTGGGGGTGCCTCAACTGGGTCGTCGGGCTTTCACGCCTTAGTTGGCTCGAGAGGTTTCCTTGTCCCGGTTGGGTCGGCAAGCTCCCATCCCACGTCATACCTCAGCCTGCTCGTTGGGCTCCTACGTCTCAGCCGGCTCATCAGGCACCCATCCCACATCATGCCTCAGCTGGTTCATCGGGCTCCCAAGCCTCAGCCGGCTCGCCAAACTCCCACGCCTCAGCCAGCTCGCCAGGCTCCCAAACCGTTGCCGGCTCGTCGGGCTTCTACGCTCCAGGCAGCTTGTCCAGCGCCCATGCCTCGGCCGGCCGTCAGGCTCGCCCAGGTGGGACGCCGAGTGGAGTACTGTCACGCCTGCTCCCGCTCTCCCTCTCTGGCACTCGAGGGCGCCAGGCTACCCTTCATTATGCACATCTGTCACCATCATTACGTGCATCAGCGCTCACTGGTCTCACCTGGACTGCTTCACTTTGTTGATTGTCTTCCCTATTTCTGTCTGCTCCTCAGTTTGTTCCCTGTGTCAGCATTGATATAGTTATGTTTTACCTGTCCAGACGCTGTTCCTGTTCGGTTTCATGTCCGTGTTTGATTAAATGTTCACTCCCTGTACCTGCTTCTCGTCTCCAGCGTTTATCCTCACACATTTACTCAAGTGTTTCCATTATTTTTGCAGTTATCTGTATCTGGAAAGCCACCTGAGGAGCATATATTCTGAGCATACTCTGGTCAGTTCCAAACATCCTTTAAAAGGATCACACTACAGGATATACATGTCGGCAAAGAAAATCCCCTGGCAATGACACAAACATACATTCACACACATTCAGTTGCTTGCCAACGCACATACGTGCATACGCACACATGCACACACACTCACTGAAGCAGTAAATAACAGTAAATGTAAAAGCCAAGCTCGGGGTCAACTAAGAATACCTCTTTGCTCTTGGCAATTTTCCATGGTGCTGAAGAGCAAGTGCCTCAACATTAATCTTTTTAACTTGCAACAAGGAGTAGAATTTGTATGTAATATCATGCAAAGGATATGACAGTGGGGCCAGAGAGCAAAACATAGCCTCTGGGAATGAGGAGAGGAAATGTCAACTACCTGTATATTGTCTTCCATGCTTGCTGTTAGAAAGTGGTACTCACATTTTAAACAAATCTGTCAAGAAGCCATAGTATGTTAGCACATTTTGGGACTATTCAAATAATGCACAACATCATCTAGGTTTTGAAACAAATACTCACATTTTAACTTATACATTTTTCTCTGGTTCAAAATATTTGCAAGTATTTCCTTAGGCATTGTGTATTTCCTTTGGCTCAGTGTTATAATGCCAACTTTACCAAAATGCTGCCTGGTAGCTATCTATTTCTCCAATTAGTTCACTATTTTGCATTTCAGAATCAAAGTGATGAAATAAACAGCTGTGGTTTCAGTGTTCCCATAAATACTCTAATTGCAACTATAAGGTCAACCCATTAGATTACATTATATTAGGAGCATTACACACTCTACAGAGGCGGTGTTATTTACAAAATGTAGACTGGCCAAGCCATGTCCTAACAAGGAATGTTGTGGTTCCTCTCTTTCCTGTCTCTTTTTCACAATACTCTCCCTCTGGTTTCCCAGGTTGTGTAGATCTGCTCATGCTGGCCTCTCTGCGTCAAGCCCATTTGGTGGCTTGATGTTTCTCTTTGATATGAGACCTGAAAGCCTGCCCTTCACTAAAAATGAAAGACGAATCTTTGAACATTTGAACGTTTTTTAATAGATAGCCCCAGGTTGGCTCGGTTCTCTATGATGCACCATGTCATCTGTCTGTGGTGATTTATCTACACTGACATGAATACATTTTAAAGCATGAGTTTTCTGTTTTTAATTTGATGTTTCATTTTGCATGTTCTCGAATACATATCATTTCTGACATGTGTCAAGACAAATATTACAAAAGCCATGTGATACAGAAGCACAATGATGCTAAATAGCTTAGTTCCACTTGGCTGACATGGTCTACATTGAGTGTGAGTAGGCAGTAATACTATGTGATATTAACAACATACTCCAAGTCATGTTTTGCTCTCATTCCTTGATTGATTGGATGATGTGTTCTAGGTGGAGTTTCAGGAAGACATGTTGGATTATTCATTATAAAGCAAACCTGTTCTGTTCACATGACCCCAAAAGCGAGACTGTCAAATACCTTCATAATGCTTGCCAGTGTTCTTGATTTACAGTACACAACCCTCTTTGGATAACAGCACCAGCAACATCACTGCCTCCCCAAGAATGCTATAGCATACCTATAGGTCCACGACTGCCTTCCACAAAACCAATTACTACTCACTGACAGCGTGTTCCAAAGAGGGAAACCTTCCCTTGTTAGCCAGGATGATCAAAGTTTTTTCCCAATGATTTTGGACACACGGTAAAGAACCTACAGGCCACTGAGTCATTACCATAATTCAAAGTCTTTAATCTTCTCTTAACGGTGCACATCAAAGTAGTTTTCAGCCTCAGCCTCTAGTAAAGTGCCAACATGACAAGGAGCAATATGACAGATTCTCTCAAACTCACTCTGTTGTTTAGCTATTTATTTGTCTATTTTAAACAGACCCAAAATAACAAGGGCTGTCACTTAGGGATCTACAATAATCAATGATGATTAAAGACAATTACCCACCTCATTGGTGACCACTGAGCGCAATTATGTCAAATCTACCAGGAACATCATATAACACCCATGCAGTGTGCTGGAGGTATGCACCTGAGGAAAATCACATTTAGATTCACATTGGTACTCTTGATTTTACTGAAAGTAAACCTAGGAGATAGGCCTACTACAAGTCCCACAGAGAGCATTGGTTTTGTAGTGGGCACCTCTGTATGTGTCTCTGGCATTGCATCAACTACCCCACAATTACATCAATATATCTCCTGTTTCCTATTTGTTAATGGAAACAACACAATAATAACAAATACACAAATGCTTATGAATTCCAGAAGTATATATACAATAACTGGGGGTTAGTGTATTTTATACAATGTAATAACATTAATAAACAACAAGTTATACAAAACGTTTTGCCTGTCAAAGGTAGTTTCCAGCCCCATGACTTACAACATAGTTGTCCCAAAATGTTGTCATCAGGGATGGGCAACTCCAGTCCTCGGGGGTCGAAGTAGTGTCACATTTTTTCTGTATCCCTAGCAAACACAGCTGACTAAACTAATTGCATTCTAAACTGAAGATTATGATTAGTTGCTTATTGGACTCAGGTGTGTTAGCTGGGGCTGGGACAAAAGTGTGACACCAATCAGGCCCCTGAGGACTGGAGTTGCCCATCCCTGGTCGACATTATTGTATTCATATGTCCATCTAATGATGGTGTTCTCCATGAGGCACAGCAAAACAACACCCCACCTCATTAAAAGATGATTTAGAGAAAACGTATACATGATAGAATAACTTTAATGGTAATAGAGTTGAAATACAGCCAACAGTCTCCCAGAGGAGATGCCAGTAAGGTCCACAGCTCGCCACACATCACTGCCTCCTTTCAGAAGAAGCTAATTATTCCAACACTTTAGCAGGTTGTGTATCTTGTCAATGTCCCTATGTGTATACACGGCTGACACCAGGTACTGGTTGGAAATAAATAACTGGATCTGATAGTTTGGTGAGAACAATTCCTATTGATTTTAATGTGAGATCCAGTCAGAAATCCATTATTGATAGAGAGTGAACTGAAGGCAGTAGATGCACTCAACAAATGTACCTTTATTTAACTAGGCAAGTCAGTTAAGAACAAATTCTTAATTACAATGATGGCCTACCAGGGAACAGTGGGTTGGTTAACTGTCTTGTTCAGGGCAAAACGACAGATTTTTACCTTGTCAGTTCCGGGATTCAATCCAGCAACTTTTTGGTTACTGGCCCAACACTCTAACCACTAGGCTACCTGCCACCCCAAATGACAGTCTCAGTTGACAGTCTCAGTTAAACACACGAAGCAAAACTGACCAGCTCTTACAGTACTACACACTATCTACTACTATCTACTCACTGTTCCCAGTTGCCTAATAATGGTCTCTAAAACCACCAAGAAACAGCATATTAAAAAAAGGAATAGGCCACTGTCCTCTGCATAATTTAAAGGGAAATAATGCACAAGTCATACATTAGGGTCGTTCCACCAATTCGGTGCCTTTTGAGAAGAGTAATGTTTGATTTCACCCAATTTTAACATTCTGTCATAAAGAGCTCAACTTCATAAAAAACATGTTTTACGATCTGAAGAGGTTGAATAAAAATGACTATAGTAAGTGCCTATAATTGCTAAATAAAGTAACAGGGTTGACGATTTCTTCTTAAATCAGCCATAAATCCCCTTATGACAGGGGGAATGGAAGCTTGTTGTGTGCAACAGGAAGTGGCAATTGAATGCAAGCATCACAAATATATATATATATATATATATATATATATATATTGTTAAAGGCCCAGTGCAGTCGAAAACGTAATATCCTGTCTTTTATGTATTCTTCCACACTATAAGGTTGGAATAATACTGTTTTAGTGTAAAAGCTGTTTGAAAAGACTGCCTGATGACATCACCATGTGGTAAATTGGTTAATAGACCAATAAGAAAGAGACCTCCAAACCTCTCTGCTAATAACAGCTAGTGTCAACCTGTTGAATGTTAATGTTACGTGGATGGCCGTATAAAATATATCTTCATGAGAGGGCCATGAACAGTAACTAGTAATACCTTATACTTTTTGGGGGGAATATGTTATTTATCTATGATTTGTATGCACATTTTGCACTAGTATGCACTGCTATAGTAAATAGTATGAAAAATAGAATATCGTACATTTCATTTTCAAATTGTATATGCTATGAACATCCTACTCATGAAAAAAGGGGGAATAGGGCTTGACATTTTTTGTTGATAATCTACATATACTCACAATCAATTTTACAATTGACATGCTATAAGATTTCAGCTGCCTTTTTACTGTAATAATGTTTTATATAACTAGTGGTCAGGGAAAATCTGTGAACTTATGTTGGCTCACGAATATACTGATTCGTCACAATCTCAGCTTTCATCTAATATAAAGTTTGTCCCTCTGTAATGAACACAAAATGGTTTTGTTTCACATCTTCAAATCTTTTTTAAATTAAATTTGATATAAATCGATGTGTGTTTGTCATAGAACGATGTGACACTCTCAGCTTTGCAGCATTATGCAGCTTGTGTGCCTGAGATGTACTGTTCCTCCACAAATTGACGGACAGTCCGATCAGCGAATAAGCGTTAAGGCGGGACTCCCGAGCCTCCAATGGCTTTGGATATTTAACCTGATACCCCAGAGTCATTTGAGGCCAACTGAATTGAAGCAGGGAAGCGGCAGAACTGCAGTGAAGCGATTTGGCCTAACAGAAGTAGATTTACAAGTGAATTACCTTGATATGCCGTGATAAAACAATTAAATTATAAGGAAGGTCCCCTAAATAGGGGATTTAACATTTAAGAGGTTAAAATATTTCTAGCCTGTCTATATATGGGTAACAGGGTTGATGTGTTTTGCTCGACCCGCTCAGTTTTCCACCACAAAACACCAGAAAATGGCCAAAAAGAGTAGAACCAGCTCACCTGCTTTTACTCTATGATTTGACTATTAGATGTTTCTGTGGCAAAAAATATATATTTAAAAATAGTTTCACCTTATTGAAACCAGAGTTCAGTTCACGTAAAAGGGTTAACCGTAAAATGAAGGACAGACAAATGAATCACTAATCACATAAAATAAAGCAATAAGCCCGAGGGGGTGTGGTATATGTCCAATATACCATGGCTAACGGTTGTTCTAATGCATCATGCAACGCGGAGTGCCTGGATACTGCCCTTAACCGTGGTATATTGGCAATATACTGTCCCACAAACCCCTGAGGTGCCTTATTGCTATTATAAACTAGATACCAGTGTAATTAGAGCAGTAAAAATACATGTTTTTTTTTATACCTGTGATATACAACGGCTTTCAGCCAATCAGCATTCAGGGCTCGAACCACCCACATTCAAATAAATAATAATCTTCAGAAATGACCTTGTCAAAGCAACAAAATAACTAGGGCATTACAATGATGGTGAAACTTTGAGAAATGTGGGGATTCAGTGGGTTTAAATCTTCGTAGAAGTGACACAGTGACAGAGGGACATGTCAAAATGCTGAAATTTGGCACTTTAGCATAATATTCATAGAAAAAATCAGATTGATTGAATTCTCCATGTGGTCTATATTAAAGGGCACTTCATTTATTATAACAGGCATTTAAAATGCAATACTGGTGCACAATTTCTATTTGAAATACCAAAGGGACCCAAAAGGCACTCATTTTGTGCAACGACCCAGTAATTCATTATGAAGTCTGTGTTCCCTGATAGAGGAGCAGAAAGGAGATAGAGAGTATTGTCTGCTAGCTACTTTTATAGAACATGTAGATTAGTATTTAGGAGATGTTTGAGTGATACAGTTTTGTAACCTGGCAGAAAATGTATTCCTATTCTGTTGTGATTCATTTGTGTGAGGATTGATTGGGCTAGGTTTTAGATTCAACAATACAACTCACACATAAACAGGTTCTGTTTTAATTTTTTGTAAATGAAAGAGAAATAGGATGATAGTATTTAACAGAACACTATTTGACATCGTAAGGCCACAGCCTGTTAGATTTTCAGTCATTTTAATTAATGATGAATAATTTAATTAATGGTGATATAAATATCTTAATTATATTGGTGCAACTGTCTACCTTACTCCATAGTTTATGATTTGTTGGCATAAGATAAACCAAATAATGTTGACAGATCAAAAGAGCAAAAGTAATTTTGTTCCTGGAGGACAGTAATTCCTTCCTACACATAATATAAAATAGGTAGCATGAAAATGTCATGGGATTAGGATTGCACAATTAGCGGTATTTTACAAACGTTACTGGAATCTTCTGTAATGTTGGTAATTAACAGAAAATATATGCCAATCTTTGTAACTTTGGTTAAAAAAAGTAATTATATATAGTATACATTGTTTATATCTGTGTCCATATTGTCCATGAGTTTCTAGTAGATAAACCATATGGTTCAAGAGAAAATTGCCTAATTAATGAAAATAGCATCTAATCAACAAAGGCATTATTATAGTAGCAACTCTTCCAACTATTTACTTTTTTCACAACTGCCACCAGCTTGACACCAAAGCAAAAGACAGCAAATACATACTGACATAGTAAAATAAATAAAAGTGTGTAAAAAAATAGAAAGGATATTGCTGAAATATTAAACACCAATGATATTCACTAAGTTGATGGTTTATATTTAGCCTAATGTTTTAATGCTTTGTCATTCTATTTTACATTTTTAAATCATCTTATTTAAGTATTTCCTATATTTTAGATGTGATAAAGCTACACATATGGCCATAGATAATTCGACACCTGTGATAATCTGAAGTACCCAAAAGGGTCACTAGATGTCTTGTGAGAGATTACATAAAGCCCTTGAAAGACACCAAAATGCTGGTAGTTTCCTGGTAAACTTCAAAAGTTTCAAGTAATATACCTTCCCTTTGCAAACCTACATGGGATGCATTTGCTCCATTGTTTTGTTGGTGGCCCAGCCTTGTATGCCATCCACATCTTCCAAGAATGTGCCTTTAAGGTATACACATTCAATGAGGGACATAGGGTCAACAGGTAGGAAGGGGATTCTCTTGCCTCCTAGAGAGGAATTCTGCTTCAGCAGCACTAGAGATAATCCACAAGACTCAGTGATAAAAGGCTTTACTGTTCCCACTAAGTACCATGGAGTCCCCAGCACCTGCAGCTATCTAGGGTTACTGCCAAACTAGTTATTGGGGGTATATGACAGAAAACACCTCAGATCCACTGTGTACACCCCATTCCCTGCTTCACATTTACTATAACAATTGCAGCTATTGAACATCACACACACTACATGGATAAGAACACACATGCACGCCCACACACCCACGTGTGCATACACACCCACATGTACAGACACACAAAGAAATTGTTTATGTAAGTTAACCCAATTCTGGCATGCCCTGCCCAAGGTTGCCATGTGTAATTTTCCCTCCAGAGGAAAAATCCCCACCACTAATTTAAATGTCAAAATAGTTTTCTTCTTCTTTTTCTTCCAACATAAAAGAGTTATGATCATAAATCATTAATACACTGTAAGCTTATTCAAAAATTGGAAATTTGTGCGACATAAATAGAAGATAGATTCCCATAAATAATTGATACGCTTAAATAATAAACCATGAATATATTTGCAATTTTATTCACTGTATATTACTTGTGCTTATAGAAATGATTATTGTATATTCAGCGGGCTTCCTTCTTGTTTTAGGTGAATAGAGTAGTCCCATACTCTATGGTGTTTCATTATGGAAAAAACAGCACTCATGAATAAATAGCAGAAAATCTAAATAGCGAAAATAAGATATATCTTTTAAGTGGTAATCCTCTGAGGCTATAAAACAACAGCAATGCTCACAGGGACGCAAAAACATCAAATTAATATTTCAGCAGTGTCTGGATACAATGGCAAGCAGCAGCCCCACTTGGTCAATTACTGCAGCTCAACCATGTGACAACACTAATCAAACACTGCCTCACCACGACCCATCGCTAACTAAAGGCCAATTCATACTTACATGTACGTGGAGCCGTAAGGGCCCACCAGTTCATTCTGATATATTTATGGATACCGGCAGGGCTCTTTTGGCCTACAGTACACCTAAAAAATAATCTCACCAATATAGCTCTGCATGTGGATGTGGCTTCATTCAAGCAGCAGGTACAGAATTAAGAGACAGAGATGTTATTTTAGCCTAGGTCATATGTAAGGTAAGAAACCCATCTAACAGCGCACAGTCAAATATTCTACAACATAGTTATGCAGGTCCATCCATTTGTTGTATGGAAGACCAGTAAGAGTTAATTATAGAGATGGTGCTTTACTACAGTAAGTAATATACAGTACACCAGCTCTGCTCTGTCCATTCCACCAGGAAAGACAGGAGTCCAATTAAGTGAGTGCTGGGATTGTTTTGTGACACCTGTCTCTTCACATGGAGTTGTCACAGCTTGCGGAGCGGAGCAGAGTGGGGGACTGGATGTACTATAACAAAATGTGATTACAGCTCAATAACGTGTAGACCTCTCTTTCACTCTCAGTGCCTCTTGCTCGATAGCTTCTATATATCTCACTAAACTATACATCCCACTATTGTACAATCATGGAATACAAATATATGACTATTATCCTCTCCTGTTTGATTGCTGTTGTATACAGTAGGTGAATAGGTGAAATGGAATTGTATAGTATGGCCTTCAGAGTGATGAACAGGATACACACCTCGGGAAATAACTTTTACAAGCTTGTTGCTGAATGGTCAACAGTTGGTTCTTGTTTTGACTATAAAAATGATATAGTTACTGTTACTCTCTTGCATCAATTGTAGCACTGGTCTCCCAAGTAATCACAGCCAACATCTAATGGTATTCTAAGGAAGTCTACGACAAGGGACACACTAACACCCACAGCACTGTTTTGGATGCTGGTACCCATTGCACTTGACTGTAGCCTCTTCCTCCTTTTCTCTTATAACTCTGGGGTCTTGTATTCAATCATCATCTTTCACCTTGTCACAGGGCAGGCATGGCCCTGCAAGGCAGGCCTGTGGACTGTGAAGAGATCCCTCTCTCTCCCCACCCCACCACCAGTGTTAATGAAGCGGGCCCAGAGATGGAGGAAGCGAGGGACGCTCTGAAATCCTCTCATTCCTACCCTGTTATGTGCAGATTAAAGGTGACTCCTCCTAATGCAATAACCCTTTCCAGAATCTAGTACAAGCAGCATCTCCTGAAAAAGTAATCCATAAACGAAGGTTCAACTTTCGTAGCTTTGCAGAATATTTTAGGTGATGACCTGATAGGCAGCATGTTTCACTGTGACTTTCCCGTTGTGCTTTGACACCTACGGATCGTAAACATTCAAAGGGTGCTCTTGGTTGTCTCGGCGCGTAATGCACTGTTAGCTACATGAGGCTATCAAATTAAGTGCTGGAGGCATTGATTTCTCTGCTTTAGAGAGACATGTTGGTTTCTGGGGCTCAAAACAGGCTGTTCATAGAACATAGTTTTATAGTTTTAGGGAATCTAAATTATCTCCAAAGATGTATTGGTAGTACCTACAGTATATAGCATACAGTGTATTAGACAAATACTACAAATACACAAATGGAAGCCTATGGTATGCTTGATGGTGAGTATACATAATTCAATGATAATTCAATATTATAGGGGATAACCATGGGCGATACAACAGTCTTGTCGACCGGCTGTCTACCGTACCTATTTACGGAACAAGTACGTGTATATGCACACTAATAATTCGATATTAAACTGATTATGGCTGAGTATGGCATTAGTCATGTAAACACCTTACTCTGCTTATCTTAATCAGCGTAAGGTCATAATCAAAGTAAGCATACGCCGATTAAAACACCTGGTTTTCTGAGCCATCTTTCGAATTATTAGGACATGTAAACAGCTTAATCGGCGTTCCAACGGTGTATTTGATCTGTGCATGTGCAAGCATCTTTGTGAGTGCGTCTTAGAAATAGTTTTCACATAAAAACTTTACATGTCCGAACTCAGAATCAAATAGTCTTCAAAAAAATAACATGGTCACTGTGGTAGAACGCTTATTTTGATTTCAGATTTTCTGCATTTAACGAAAGGCCCATCAGAAGCCTGATTTCAGATGTTTCCATGTAAACAGGCTTATTAGTGAAATCGTTCTTCTTGCAATATAAATGCATATAAATGTTTTAAACTAACTATTATATTAATATATAATATAATAGTATTATTGTGTGCATGTAACCGTGCTCAATTGTCTGTTGCATTTATTTGTTGTGAATGATAGGTCACCCTACTATTTCCTGGAATCTGAGTAGCAGCAATTGATTTCTGCTGCTCCTTGTAAGCTATTGTAGGCAGCCTCTAAGTCAGGGGATCTCCTCCCTTATACAAACATCCAATAGTATGATTTGTTAAAAGGGAAATCTGCAGTTGCCGCATACATTTTTTGACATATACATTTATGATATATACCCATTGATTCTTGAAGAATAGAACTTAGAAATGCCTCATGAGTTTCATTCAACTGTGGTACCCAATCAGAACCCCAAATATAAGCTTGTTTTAGTCCAATGTTTGTAAACAACATAAATGTAAACAAACACTGTATAGCCTCAAAACATCATTTTGATATAATAGATGGTCAGTCCTTGTACATTCCTCCAGCCCCATCCCTCAGCTTTTCACCAAAACAGTGGTGGGGTGTCGGCTTTGTTTTTCTTTCAACCCCAGTTTGGCCCTTTAAGCAACCAGCCTGTAACCTTTTCAGCATGCGGCAACCCACCCAGAGTGTGGGCAGTTCTAGCTCAAATGAAATTCAGAGTTTACTAGGCTTATAAGCCTGGTATGCATGGTTAGCTACGCAGAAATCCTTGGTGGTTTATGGGAACTAGTACAAGCCTTTTATAGGCTGTTTTAATTCCCAGTTTGACGAATGGGACGACTTGATTTTAAGAGTGCTCCCCACCATTTCTGGTCCTGAAGTTCCAAGGAAATGACACAACAAGTCATCTCTTTGCTTATGCTCCAAACTGCCAGTAGACACAGAAACATAATGGACGTGAACTAAAAGCACTGGAACTATGATTTGAAAACAGCTGGAGAGTTCAGAGTCTGTGGGTGGTACTGCTGTTTATATCAAAGGAGATGATCACTCTAGACTACACTGTTTGAATATTTAAATAAAAACTATTGACCTATCAAAAACCCCTATGGAAATAATGTCAAATAGTCCAATGTTAAGCCATATATTAAAACATGGTTGCATAGTACCACTGAAATGAGCAATGAGCAATGTGCATGTGCATTTGCACATAAAAGCTTTTCGATGAATTGACCAACGCAGGCAACATGGATCTCAAGATGGATTACAACAGAAGCACTAATGTTTTTCTTGATGCTCGCTCACATTACAAGCCAAGTTTGGGGCACCAGGGTTATAAGTAAAGTAGAGAGATCTCTTATGAGAATGGCATCTTATTGTAAGGATGAATAGACCACTCCCATAAAGGCATACATCCACTTTATTCCCAAGCCATGTATCAAATGGAGGCGTTATACTCAGACACGTGCACTTTTGACAGGCACCAGGGAACAATTTATTGTATGAGACATATCTTCCACTTTCATGGTCCTCATTGCATTGTGCTGCAGCTGCAAATCATCCATTTTGAGTGTAAGAAGGTGTCACTCAGAATCTTCCAATGTCAAATGTCTGTATGACACTCACGCTTTTGTCATCCCTCAACAGTATACCGTTTGACATTCAACTTTGGCTCCATCCTTCCCGCATGGACAAGCCCTTAGATGCAACACATTATTCACTATCCCTACCGGCACGTCTGTCAAGCCTCTCTCTCTCCAATGTGCGTCTCCACCATGCATCACAGCTGGCTGCTCCCAGCCTCCCATCCACTCTGCTGGGCCGGCCCTTTCAAAGCCCGTCCTTCAAACCAATCATCCGTGCTAGACATGGAATGTATGTGCCATGTACTGAACACACTAAATCACATACCAGTCAAAACTCATTTGAAAAAACATAATTGCTTTGCTCAAAAACTAATAACACTGACATGCAAAGTGTGAAAACTATTGTAGTTGAATATATGCATTTAATTCCGATCCACTGCTCTTCCAATTCCAATTGAAGCTGTTAATTCTACATAAGACTATTTTAGTTCTTCCTTGTCATCCATGAATTTGTTTATTTCACCTTGGTACTATGTGTTACTGTAGTTAACTGGAGTAATCTCCACAGCAGAGATTCCTTGTCCTTTCTTCTGAACCATCTAATCAGCTGAAAGCATCCTGTCTTGTCCGTCGTTCTGATCCCTCTCTGATAAGGAACATAGATCCTAATAGATACCACTGAGTTGGATTGTGAGTCAAATATTTGTAGATGTTGTTACTGTAGCTCTTTTGTTGTAAGACAACAGTAGAGCAGATGCAATTTTGATCGTTGGTCTCTAGTGGCACGAGGTAAACTTTAGAAATCTTCAGTTGTTCAAAACAAACCTTCCTTTGTAATATCTTATACCAGCTCTGCTTTATTCAATGCTAGCGTCATTAGTCTCAGTTTATACATAATGTAGATTCTATGGGGAAGAGAAAGGTATGCAGAAGAAGACAACAACAATGATTCACATATCCACCAAGAAAAATGTAATTCCTCCCTATTAGCATTTCAAGACAACTACAAAAGCTGATCAAGTTTCTCCCTAGAGTCCACTTAATATATTTCAGCAGACACATTCTGGATAAGTTATACGAGCGCAAACAAATATGACTTTGGGTATTCCATACACATAACGCAAAGATATCTCTGGCTTCAAGATCTTTCTTTTAACCTCTAGCCTACATGTTGACAATGCTGTATTCAACACAGTCGTTTTTCTAGTACAGTATAGGGTTAACCCATGGTAAATCATGGTTCAATGAGCAACTCCTTGAATGAAGAAAGAGCTCTTGCTCAGGCCCAAGCCAGGTACTGTATATCCACAAAGATTTAGTGTCACTACTGTACAGCATGATACGAGTTATGGTGCATTACTAATATCCATTTTATGGCTGTATCCTCTCCAGTCAAGAAAGAATTTAATCTTCACTCACAAATGTTCGTCCCTTCCTTTCCAACTCACTGCCCCAATACACCTCTCCATGATAGTGAGAGGCCAAATGAACGTGGTCAGGTACTGCGCCTATAGGTTCAGGACATTTCAATGGGCTTGTGTACTGAAATTCTAAATTATTAGTTTTTTAACTGCATCATTTATATCAATACAATTTAGAGACTCAACTAATATATCATGGAAGTTTTAACAGTTGTTCTGCACTGAGTGTACAAAATATTGGGAACACCTGCTCTTTCCATGACATAGACTGACCAGGTGAATCCAGATGAAAGCTATGATCCCTTATTGAAAAAAAAGTGCACTTCAATCAATGTAGATGAAGTGGAGGAGACAGGTTAAAAAAGGATGTTTAAGCCTTGAGACAATTGAGACATGGATTGTGTGTGTGCCATTCAGAGGGTGAATGGGCAAGACAAAATATTTAAGTGCCTTTGAAAGGGATATGGTACTAGATGCCAGGCACACTGGTTTGAGTGTGTCAAGAACTGCAATGCTGCTGGGTTTTTCACCCTCAACAGTGTGTATCAAGAATGGTCCACCACCCAAAGGACATCCAGCCAACTTGACACAACTGTGGTAAGCATTGGAGTCAACATGGGCCAGCATCGCTGTGGAACGCTTTTGACACCTCGTAGAGTCCATGCCCCGACGAACTGAGGCTGTTCTGAGGGCAAAATGGGCTGCATCTCAATATTAGGAAGGTGCCCCTAATGTTTTGTACACTCAGTGTATAGTCTATACTACTATATGATCAGTATGTTCCTGATAAAAGAAAATGGAGAGTGACACATGACTATAAAGACTGACATTTTATAACGTAAGATCGGGACAAAATACCATGTACAATATAGCTTTCAATAAATATTAGGAAAGATGAGAGGCATAATACAGTAGTTGTATGAGAAAGCCACTGCTGAAGTGGGAGGCTACGGCGACGATGGGGGGGTCGGGGAAATTATTGCCTTTGTTGTAAAGACTACAATCCATTTGACTACAGGGTACTGTACTGTATGCCAACGGCATCATTTGAGAAGACAAGCATGGGCAGAAGAGGTGGAGACAAATAATTGAATAGAAAATAGGCAGTTGACGTTTGGCAGAATGGGATCTTGGTGCATGGGAAAATACCTGCTCATACAACCACATGATATGAGGAGAAACCTAAATAATATACACTATGAGCCATGGGAAATGTTAATCGAAAACTTCACTTCAAATAAAAAAAAGTATCACCAGTTGAATACAAAGTAAACATAAATAACACAATTATGGTTAGGCAGACATGAAAACAATTGGTTGTTTCAATGCCAATGGGAGAGAGGCAGAGTTCACACTTAACGCAACTAGACAGTAGGGATTAATGATTGTTAAATGGACATAATTGTTTGATGATGAAGAAGAAGATGATGATGCATACTGGAGATTGTGGTATGCTGAATTCCTCATTTACAACCATAGAATCTGACATGAGAAAACTGAAAACGTTTAGGCCTTTCGGTGGTTTCTTTGGGCTCCATAAGGGTCACATGCTGATAAATTATCTAAATAAATTGACAATAAAGGATGATTTAGATACCAAAACATGTACATGGCAAAATGAAACGTAATTAACTTACCATTTTGAAAATATATACACATAATCCCCAATAATGCAGAACAACAGACAGCTGCAGGTCTCATCTAACACAACAAGGAAACAACTAAAAGGTAATTAATTAAAAGGTTATCCCTCCCTAGAATAACTCACTAGCATCACCACTGCCACTACCACCACCACCACAACATCCACCACTACCATTACCACCCCCAACACTGTCACTAAAAACCCACTGCCACTACCAATACTGCACCTCCAACAATGCCCTTAGATCAGCTATCAGCTATCAGCCAGGAACCAACATTCCTCAGTGCTTTGCTCCTTGTCCTGGTACATCTCCTCTTATAAACTGCTTATGAATGTATGTCCTTTGCCCATGTCTATGTATACACCTGATATTAGAAGGGCCAGTGAACAACAGGCCATATGTATTTACTTCATTTAATGGTTCTAAAACTATGTGATAATGCATTAAGAATTCATAACCAGACCATTAAATAAAGTGTCACCTTGTACTTTTCTGCAAAAACAGCAGAGCATACTCGACAATGACACATACAGTAGTCTTGTGTCTCATACATTTAGTAGGTATGTTTAGAGATGGTCATTGAGCAGGCCAACATTCATCTAGGAATGGAAAGATATGCATACTAATGCTCTTGTTTTCACCACCTTCAGACATCAAATGTCTCAACAATATGTTTCCATATTTCCTTGGACATTAAATGAAAGAATAACCAAACTGCATCTCCCATTAGTTCATGTGTGGGATGTGGAATGGAATATATTTGCATAACTGATTTACTGATTTAAGATTTGGTTCAAACTATCCTCCAGTCTTCAAACTGTGACCTAACCTATAAGATACAGAATTTATTGTATCACACAATGCATTCAGTCACTAACAACTGTTTAAAAATACACCATTGATTCATGTGAAACGCAATCAAGTCAGCAGAGTTTCCAGGCAAATGCCCTTGCATAAGGTTATAGGCCTTGAACTGTAAAAAGATATACTGAAATAATAGTAATGGAATGACATAATAACAGAAGGTTTCTTTGTGAAATGAAGGTCTAGAAACAGAAACATTGACTTTAGCACCCCTCTGGTTTAAAGATAGACTATGCAGATGAGTAACCAACTGCAATGAATTGTTAGGATATGTAAGATGGACAGGCCAGGTATTGGTTTAGCATCATACAAATCCAACTGTGTTTCTGTACAATCTGTAAGACCTATTCTGGACCCTAGCTAATGTGCTTGGCAATAAATGCAGAATATCAAAATCAAACTATTTAGAAGTCCTAATCATTTAGAAACTTGCATTTCTGTTTTTTTCTACCACTAAACCCAGTGGTTTCATTTGAATTGAGTGAGAAATAAGGCATAGGGAATGGCTGCTTGGTGGTGTACCATGTAAACCAGTTGAATTCAGTGTACATGACTTCTCAAAACACACCGAGGGCTCTATTTTAACAAACCTAATGCAATGGTAAATCTCTCACAGCCAGAATTATGAGAGCAATATCTGGCAGTGGCGCGACAGGGCTGGGTTTTGATGAATAAACAAGCTGTAGGTGTGGCAAGGGCTTGGCCACTCACTACCCAAATGAAAAAAATACTACAGTACTTACTGTAGAATTGTGTAGTAAACTGTAGTATACTGTAGAATACTATACTACACACTGTAGTATCCCTCGATCATGTGTAGTACTTACTATAGAATGTTGTAGTATAGTAGAGAATCCTATAATAAATACTACAGTATTATCAGCAAAAAAACAATGTAGTAAATACTACAATAATCTTTTAAAAAACACTACAGTCCGCAAAAACACTACACTCTTTTAACTATAGTAAATATTACAGTATTTCATATCCATATACCCTGCCCATTCCCCTACCCCATGTCCCAATTTGTGCAACCCATAAGTGAGAAACATACATGCCAAGTACAAACCATATTGTGTTCCCTACAAGTTATAGAAAAGAGCAGTTCAGAACTATCCATTCAGACCCCAGTCCTACCTACCTACAGGTTATGGAAAATGTGCTCTTTTAGTATTTCTCCAGTAGGTTTCCTCAAGGAGAAAGCCTGCATTTCTAAGTCAAAGATAATAAAACCAAAAAACGATAGTAAATACTACAGTAATGTCGGCAAAAACACTACAGTAAATACTACAGTATACTACAATCTGCAAATACACAACATGAATTACTATAGTATATACTACAGTTTTCTTTTACTACAGTATTTATATTATAGTTAAGAGTAAATACTACAGTGAATACCACAGTAAAGTCCGCAAAAACACTACATTGAATACTATAGTATTTATACCATAGTATACTATAATATTTTTTCATGTGGGTGGCCAATCAACGCGTTCCATGGTTTAATACTGCATGTGTTTGTCTCAAGTTCTGTAGGTTATTGATGATCTTTGCATTGTCATCAACTCCAATCAAATCATTTAAAAAGAAGATGGAGAACAAGCTATGAAGGTAAAATACTAGGGTTTTAGTACAGGTACAGCCAACTAGCTCAAAAACAATATTGCAATATTGTCAAAACGATACAATACGATATATTGTCAAGAATAATATCCCGATATGTAACTGTATGGATTTTTTCACCCATCACTAGCGCACAGCTCAGACACCCATGAAGACCCCACACAACATGCCACCAGAGGTCTCTTCACAATCCACAATCCAGAACAGACTATGGGAGGTGAACAGTACTACATAGAGCCATGACTACAGGAACTCTACTCCACATCAGGTAGCTGATGCAAGCAGCAGAATCAGATAAAAAAAACAGATAAAAATACACCTTATGGAGCACTGGGGTTCTTTCTGTGAAGAGACACACAAAAGTACAGACACATGCATACACACACTAGCACACGCACTCTACACACACGTACATTGTAATATTGTTGTATGGTGGTATTATACATTTTGTGTTGTAGATATGTAGTGGTGTAACAATGTTATATGATGCACTGTTTTATCTTTTGTTTTATGTGTAATGTAAGTGCCTTAATGTGTTTAGACCCCAGGAAGAGTAGCTGCTCCCTAGTAAATACAAATACAGGGCTTGATATGAAACGGAAAACAAGCAATCAGTTTTTTAAAACAACAACAATATTTCTAAATAGGATGGGGTCAGAAGCATGATATCACAAATCGCTTCTCTCATTCCATGGCACTCACTGTATGCACATGTAGGCCTAAATGTCTTTATGCATCACATTTGCACATCTACACAAAATACTAGGCCCCTATCAATTGTATCGTTGTGCAAGGCAGATATTTTTTTAATGCAGTTGATATGGCATTATAGGAGTACTGAATAGTTTGGAGGAGTGTGTGTTTGGTAAGCGGATGAGGGGCACTCTTTGAAAATGGGGATGGATAGCCTACTTGAACAAGCGAAATTAAGTTTGCAGTGAATTGTGAATAATTAAAAAGCATGAGGGCAAAAACCTCCAAAATATTTCAAAGCACTCTCAGTAAACCCTTAATTCATAGGCTACTTGGCTAATGGCCAGGATAAAAAAGCACACCTATGCAATGCTGCTAAAACAGCCTTGAGTGTAGGCTATGCTTGGTTTTTGCTCAAATTAAACGAAATGGGGGGAAACCAATAGTTTTTTAAATGTTTTTAAATAGGATTCACCGGCACAAGGAATCTCTCTTCCAAGGGCACTGCGCGTCATGGCTGGATAGCCTGCGCTTCCACTCTCAAAATCCATTCCATTATCAGCGGTGTTACCGTTAAGACTGGCTTTTTGTGGGTCTCAAAACTTCCCATTAGCACTGCATGAACCTCACTTTTGTGCTTGTTTTTAAGAAGACACTACAAATATTGCCATCCCTCCCACCTCAGTGCAAGCGAGCTGATGTTAGACAGGTACATTTCCAAACCTGGCGTTAGGGCTGGAAAATGCCAGTGCGCCAGTTTTTACATGACAAAATTGCAAACTAACGTGCGTTTGACACTTGCGCTTCCTTAGTGACAGCCCAAAATATAACCCTCAGACCTACTTGTACAGATTTTTTAATCAATGGCTCTCAAAAATGACCGTGTCCTTTTATCTAGAAAAGTAACTGTTGTCACACTGTTTCTCAGTCTAATACTTGTATTTAGATTTATGAGTGGTGTTTTATTCGGATTTTATATTCGTATTGATCTATCGGAGAGGTTCATAGCAATTGATAAGAATATCATCATATATCCATTACAGTACACGAGGTAGGCCTACATAACGATACATGAATATTACTTTTACATTACACATCTGGAGTCTGCAGTAGTTTCATCTAGCCTACTCAACGCAGATTCATATAATTAACATTTTCCAAAAATGCAGTAATGGAAGCTCAACATTGCCTCTGTTCTGACTATATTAGCCTGTGTGTTTCAGGTTGTGCCTGAGAGTAAATGAAAGCTGTGTGTTGATCATACGCAGTGGCCTTATGATATCATATCTAATATCATAATTGCAGGTAACAAATATGTAATAATATGTAATAGTTGTTTTCAACGAAACATAGGTTCCATGTTAGTAAGCTTTACTGGACACCCCTGAGTAACACATATTTGAGTTGCCAGTTTAAGACGGGTCTGTCTTGCACATTGCACAAGGTTGTCAACAGATTGCAGCAACTATACAACCTGCCATAGACAGAATTAAGATATTATTATAAAATAATTTAGTTTCATCCTTGACAGTTGGAACGTACTGTATATTCTGTTTCTGGTCATGCCATCAAGTCAAGAGCATTGGCATAACATTTGACATAGCCTACATGTACTTGTTTGTATCTTTACCTGAGGAGCTGATCAACTGATAGCGGGTCGCAAGGATATGTTCTCAGACATTACATAGGCTACTGAATGTCTAATACTACTACCTACCATTGATAATACATATGATACACACGTTTACCATGATAGCCTACATCTAGAAATAGAGCTACATTATAACCTAACCTTACTGTATACAAGTAGCCAAATACGTTTTAATGCACTGGCTCACTGCCCACTGGGAAAAACTGGTTGAATCAACGTTGTTTCCACTCATTTCAACAAAACAATTACATTTAATGACGTTGGATCAACGCGTTAAACTGACACCACGTCATCAACGTTAGGGAATTTCGTATTTTTTCACCCAATTTTTAATCTAAATCCAATTACTAGTTTTGTTGATTTCATGTTGAATTCACAACCAAATGTAAATCGAAACTAGGCGTTCAGATCACATATGTGCCCAGTGAGTGACCGGCATGTCAACTCAATGACCCATCTGTCTGTAAAGTTTACGTGTCAGGTGTATAGCCTTTAGCAAAATTGTCATGTTTAGGTAGGTTACCACAGAATGTCTCTTTCCTCAGAGTTGGTATCACCAGCTAGGAACATAAAGGTAATGTACATTAGCATCACGGGCCCAAGGAATGAGAATCGCCTGGCCGGCACCTTGTGTGTTGATACGCGGCTATCACTACACTCTACATTCCCGTTTCTCGATACACAATGTTTGTGCACCTGAGGCTACCACGATTCACGAGCGATAAGACTATTGCGCGCCGCGTAGAAATTCTGCGATACACAACATCTGAAAGCAGTAGCTAGCCTACTACACAAATGGCTCACCTTTGCGTGATGTGACCATTCCGGAGGCTTATTTCCATGTCATAGGTTCACTTCAGAGAAATAATACGACTGTTGATATTTGTATATGTTGTATCCTCGTGTATCCTTGGAAAATAACGCAATGGTGATGGTTGAGCTACACTCGCTTCAGCTGAATAGGCTATGATGCTCCGGTGAATGTCTCAAAGAGAATTGCAAGACAGCGTTTGAAATGTATTGCCGAAACGCGTGTATTAAAAGTTATTAGCTTTTTTTCTAAGGATTATGTTTCAACTGCTCATCTTCAACCAAATCTTCCCCGTTGGACACAATCACCAACTCAGCATCACTGGAATATACCATATGCTACAGAGAGGAAGGGGGTGTGGTACCGGTGACCAATAATTTCAACATCCAACACATTCAGTATATGCCTGCCGAGATTTAAAGCGCGTTAAATTGGAACTAGACAGTATCAGGGTGAAGAGATATTGCTGAACATTGTAAATGTAGTTCTCACTACCTTATAATGGTATTATTGTGTATTATTATACAAAAATACGCTTTGAATGTTGCAAAATTATCCAAATAATGATTAAGATGATGATCATGGCATTATTATCACTATTATTATTATTGTGTTTGTTGTTGTTATTATAAGTAGGCTATTGTCAAGCCACCTTTTTCAACAGATTGTTACGGTAGACAACCATTAACGATCTGTCTACATCCAATAATGGATGTAGACAGATCCAAATAGGGAGGTGAGTTGAACGCAATCCCTGCCTGTGAACTGGCTGCTTTCTCCGGTTAGTATTCAAGGCTGCTAGCTTATCATGGCTAATTTGAATTGCAATCTGTTTGCGCAAGGGTCCTGCCAGAGGGAACCAAGGACTGAGTCTTATAAACTCTGGGAGGCCACAGCCCTGCCTCTGCTGTGCACCAAGGCAACAAGATTAATCAATACAGCAGATTTAAATACATACAGCCTCACCGCACCATTGAGCTTTATCAAGGACTAATTTCAATGGTGCAAGAAAATAGTTCCTGTATTATGCCATTAAAGCAATAAATATAGACTAAAGCAAACATACAGACAAGGCACATGAGCATAGGATTATTTCCATTACAACTGAGCGCATGTGGCATCTTTAGGTTGCATGCTGTTTAAGCCTAATGATACTGTATATAATGTATAGTTACTGTAAAATCCCTGAACAATTCCCTAACACCATAGTTTGCCATTAGCCCCTGGAAATGACTAGGTGCTATAATGAGGTCCTACAGTAGAGGTAGAGGTGATTGGCCAGTCTTGCCACAGTATAACGATAAACGATAGCTTACTTTTACTAGGTTTTGGTAGAGGGGTGAGATGACGTCATGAAGCAGGCTGAACTTGCAGTGAGTGACTATTCTGATTAATCTACTGCAGCCTAATGAGCTGTACAGTGCTACAGACACAGTAGGTTTCAGAATCATTCAAGGATTTCGTCTGTGAGGATCCTGACTTATTAAACCTATTAAAACATCTGTGAAATATAAATGAAAACAAAACCTTTCTTAACATAAACTATTGTTCAAAGATTTCACATTGTGAGGGTCCCATGTAATGATAATCTTTTATATTTTTGTTTGTTTGTCTGATCTTGTCTTATTATCATCTTGCAGGGTAACAGGCAACATCTAGAACATCAGAGTGAGAAAAATAAATTACAGCTTTCATACAACAGTCCCCGGGGAACATGATAAAAAATCTCACGGTGAGAGCATTTTTAACACGGTTTTGATGGGAAATATAATTTTGTGTATACTAGACACTCACGGTTAATGCTTCAACACAAATATAGACTAATGGAAAATAGGAAAATAAGTGGGACTGAATTGGTCTGGCCAGGAAGATTGACCGATGGCTCATTGAAGTAGCCATCAACACATCAATCAATTCACATTCACTATACCATATGATTTCAGTGGATAAATGTGTTTTTTTAAAGAATGAACAAAAATACATTCATGTACATAGTTTTCATCTTAACTGAACCAAATCTTCAAACAAACATCGACAACAGTGTTTCAAGGGTTTGGTTAATCCCAAACTGAATTCATGTTTCTTGACAATCCAATCAAAATTGGATGTTGATCTGACGTCTTTGCCCAGTGGGGAGTAGGCCTACTCTGTGGTTATAAATGCCAAGGCCTTTGTATGGAACACACAGACAAAGAAGTACTTTAAGATTACATTTTATTTGTCCTTGTGTCAGAGGACATATCACAATTGCATCCGACACACGGTGGCTTGGTAGTTTAAGAAGAAACCAGCACTCAGCCACTGAGACTGAAATCTTTACATACTTACTTAAGACAAGGAAGACGTAATTTTTTTGCTGCATCTCTTTTTCTTAGACAGCTTTCAACACTTTTGTTGCATTTCCAGCCAAGAGAGTGCACTTTCGCAGTCTTTGATCTGGGAGTCTGTGGAAGGACTACTAATCCCGATGCATAGCAGCCTGTTCATTCACCTCACAGAGAAATGGATCAGCCTATCTATCATTCTACAAACGTAGTGCTGGGTCACTCTGACAGCACTAGATGACATTTTAACTACAGCCCATGTCTCCATGCCAAAATTAAAGACTGATGTGAAATCAAGAATATATTGATAATGTCCGTCTTATAACACTAGCATTAGATGTGGAATACACAAAGATCTCTTTGTTTAAAGAGCTACAGTACAGCTATCTTAGGGTGGTGTGACTACATTACAGAAAGTAATTACATTACACTGGATCAGACTGGACAATGTCAGATTGATTTGATGGTGCTCAGACAGCCTTTAGCTTACTCCTCTAGAAAATAGAAACACGGCCAAATGATAGTCCTACAATATGCTTATAGTTCAAAATCACAACCGCCCACATCTTGTACTGGTCAGTTTGGGACTGTCTTGCTAGTACTGAGGTGATCACACAATGCTTCGCTCAAGGGCAAAGTACTGTAACCATGCATGTTTCCCAGACAACCCCCCTCACATAAGGTTCCCTCATATCAAACCCAAATTATTCTCATATATAGCCATACCATAACCAAATCTCATGCTAGGTAGCTTGATTTATTTCTGTCAGAGACACTACATGTAAATCAATATATTTTTGAACAGAGGGACAGTTTGAAATGTACTGGGACTGGGTCTGAAATAGGGGAGGGTTGTCTAACTGTTTTTTGGCTTTGGGGAGGGCTGTGTGTTTTTTTTATTGGTCACTGGGTAGGGTAGTGTGTTTTTTCCCCTGGTTTGCATTGACTATTTTGCAGGTTTTACTATATAATTTCTTCCATCATAGCCACATTTCCTCATCTGCCTCCATGTGCCTCACCTATATCAAGGTGTTTTGCTACTTCCCTTAAGCACTACGCTAACTTTTACTATACCACAGGTCAATATAGTCTACCAGTCTAACTGTCTATCCTGCCCTCTATCCACCATTCATAGTGACACTTGTGGTACTGAGATGGATCATCTGTCCAGGTCTGCAATAGGCTATTAGCAATCATACCACACATAAAAGCATTTAAAGCTGCATCACTTTTCAATATGAATCCACAAGAACAAATAGCAATAGCTGATAGGCAGTGGAGAGGCCAGGTGTGTCATTGCGCATGAAAGAACATTGAAGACATGAGACATGCAGCTCAAAAAGCTCCCCTATTGATCTTGTTGAGGGACAATACAATTATCCTACCTAGACTAGCCTACAACACCACAATGCATAATTGCAATAATTACATTATTGTTTTCAAGTGAGTAATTCTTTTTACTCTAGGTTGCAGTGAAAATGTAATTTGAATAATGGCACAAAAGCCCTATTATTTGAATGTTTATTTGATTTGGATCAGCTGTGGGTCTATTAGAAAGGCACAGTAGCATGCCAGTCTGGCTGTATTTTTACTTTGGATACTGAGATGCGCTGTCTGTTGTGGATCATCATTCTCCCAAGTTGTCCTATAATAATGTGGCCACACATGCCCAGTTATTCAGGAAAGTTTAACACAAGCTCCGCTCCTCTCCAATCCCAAGCTATTATTAGCGCACCTAGAACCTAATGCTTCCCTATAGCCTAAATATTTGTCATTTAACTTTTAAAATGTATTAACTTTCATATGTGGCATTAACACAACCAGTAATAATGTTTTAATCTGATTAGGATACTACAAAAGTCTCCTGTAGGCTTGCGCATATTCGTCCAATATAATTCCAGCATCCTCAAAATGGCTTGACATTAACCAAGTTTCCATCCAAACTTTTTATGCAAGTAAAGTACATGTTGGATAACAAATGTCAAGACATCATGGCAAAGCATGCAGTTTATTAGGCTACATATGAAATAATGATGAACTTCACAGGGTGGTGAAAGTGCACAGAGATGAGCTTGATGCTCCTTATTCTGGTGGGTCTTATTCTGGTGACATGATGATCGATGCTTGGCTGCCGTTTGACAAATACAAAGATCTCACAGTTTTGTCCATAGTAATCTTATCATGCATAATAATCTCATCATGCAGGCTATACCCACACTGTATCTGTGAGCTGTTGATTAGAGCGCACGTGCCAATACTAGAGTAAACACATTCGTTATGCCTACGCAACATTTTTGGGACAAAACCATCAGTAGACCCAGTAGTTGAAAATGTGATGGAAACCCATTTCACTTTTATTTTTTATTAGGTACATGGGAATTTAACCACGAAAGTCAATTGGATGGAAACACAAGAGATGTCCACCAGCATAATACCAGAGCCAGAGATTCTAATATTGACTGTTTTAAATATAAGAGTCTATCTGGGAAGAACACATTTGTGTATACCAGCGCTGTTTAGTGGAACAAACTACCACAGCAACTCAAACCCTTACCAAAAAGAATGTCAAAAGCCGGCTAATGTGTGAACAGCATAACCTTTTTCTGTCTGTATCTCTGTAATTTGTCTGTGTCTATGTAATTGTATAAGTATTTTTGTAAAAAATAGAAACCACAATGGAAACAGGTCCCTGAATTTATTGTGCAATCCTGGTCACTTTTAAAAATCTTTGTACTGTGTGTTAATACAGTAAATATATATATATATATTTTTACTGACAAATAAAATCAATAAATCAATCCAAACTGTGCAGTGGCCATTTGATGAATGGTAAGAGACATCTGCTACAAAACACTAAAAAGTTTAATGATATTCAGAGATTGTCAAGCCAAGCCTTCGATACTGCCTACAAGGTAGGGAGGGATATATTTTCTGTCTATTTATTGTGGTGTGGAAACACAAACCATGATATTGAAGTGCCCAAAGTTGGTATGCTTTATTTATTGGTTGTGTGGTTCATTGGTACAGAAACCTATTGGTGGATTTCTTTTGCATATACAGTATTTATATAATTATAAATATGGCATCAAAATGTGGAACATATGATTTCCCCCTAGCTGATCATTGTCTGCAACCTGCTCTGATCATAGTGAGGCATAATGAAACAGGCAGGGAGAGTGAGCTCGTCTATGGTGGTCGGCAAACCCTCAACCTTCTGGCCCGTAGTCCTGCGTGGCATCGACCGTGCCACAAAAGCATGCTGAAGTGTCGAAATCCATGTTTATAAACACAGGGTCGCTACATTTATTGTTGTTTGTAAGCATTATTTTGAGGGGGGACGGTGTGCAATTTTTTTGACAGTACAAGGCGAGGGTCATGTGAAAATATATTTTTATGACACTTTGAGTTGGACCCCCCCGCCCCCCAGCAAATTTCAAACTGTCCCTAAATGAAAGTACAGATCCTCTGTTAGTACTTCGTTTGTTCTGTAATGATATCACTCTGTCTATTCCTCACCTTTCCTCAGGCCGAGGAGAGCAGAGTGGGTTCTGGGTAAGATGTTAGTTAGGGAATCATAGATGAGGCACACCTAAACACTGTGTGGCCTTTATCATTTGATGCAGACATGAACGGAGCGCAGTCATGTTACGCAATCTTCAAACGTCTCAAACCTGTGTCTCTCCAGCATATCTTCACATGTTTAGGGCACTCTTCACAGCCTTAAAAGTGCTATTTCTTTGACCACTGCAATATGTAATTTAACAGAGTGCTCACTTTTGCTCAATAGGTTGATAACTCTTGATAGCTCTGCTAGGATAGCTCTTAGCTCTTCTAAGTCTAGACTTCCAAGATTTTCAAGTGCCCTGCTTTTCCATTGTGCACTCTCAGAATTTAAGCATCAATGACAGAATATTTCAGCATCACCAATATTCCTTATTCATTGATTCCGTGATCTCAAGTAAACTTCACAATTATATTTAAAAAATACAAATAAAAAGTACAATTAGTTTTACTTACATATCTGATCATTCAACACTGCTTCATTTTTTGAAAGTCCCCTTGTTGTGATGCTGTTCTAGCATGTACTGTAACCTACTCTACACTACATGCTATTTTCATTGGTAGAACAGGAAAAGGAATGGAGTTGAAATGGAGTTAATTCCGGCATAGTATAGATCATTACTTGCTCCCTTGTTAAGGCACAAATGATACCTTGCTCAATTGCTAGGGTAAAGGGAGGGTGACATTTTCTAAATCATTGAAGCCTATGATTAAAATTAAAGTTTATGACAGGGAGAGTCTGAGTTACTTAATGAGCATATAGGTCCTACTAGCAAACGGGTGCTGAACAATATTGTCACATAGAAGTACTCAAAAATCTTGGACCATCAATTTAAAGCACAATTTCCTAATAAAATGCACAAATTATACAATAGAACTTACAGAGGGCCACATTTAAAAATCTGCATGTTCCTGCCAGCTATGAGTGCCAAAGGACAGTGGGTTAATGGTTGGTTCCTGGTGTTTGTTTTGAATTGCTTTACTGTTCCTGCGTCTAAAATACATTTAATACAATTACAACTGTTCTGAAAGTTGGCAATATTATTTTACAACGTATCTCTTGATACTGTACTGTATTTGTCTTTAATAACTGTCACAGTAAGTTCCCAGTACATTCAACTGGCCTCTGCATTAGTATCGGTGTCCTTGGAAAGTGACCTCTGTCATCTTAATCTGATTCTCTTATCTTTCTGTCATCTTTAACACAGGGAGCCTTATCAATTATGTAGTAAGGCTTTATAAGCATAGATTAATTCAAAACGAGATAAGGACAGAGAAAAAAATTCATTTTCTTATGACATTGTGGGGCCATATACTCTCTTTACTACAACCTACAACATCCACCAAACGACCCAAACCACATGTAAAGATAGCAGTTATACTGCTTTATTCTACATCTGTAGTGCAGGGGTGGTTTATTTGTCTCATCCCTTTGTGTGCCTGAGTACTTTTGTAGTTTTGAGTCTGGCTTTGGTCAGTACATTTACAGTGGCACGATAAGTATCGATCTACAAAGGGAACTACTAGGGCATGTTGAACATTTGTTGGTTTAGATTAAAACAAAAATTAGGACTATCATCTAGCTTGTGTATTTTTAACCAGGCAAGTCAGTTAAGAACTAATTCTTATTTACAACAACAGCCTAGGAACAGTAAGTTAACTGCCTTGTTCAGGGGCAGAACAACAGATTTTTACCTTGTCAGCTCGGGGATTCGATCTAACAACCTTTCGTTTACTGGCCCAACGCCTTAACCACTAGGCTACCTGCCACTCTATCTAATAGAAAGAGCTTTGTAAGAATGTCTTCGTGCTTCAAAAGAGGGTTCATTTTCTGATCAAAGCCTATAACAGCTTGGTAGAAAATACAGGTGTTTTTTTGCCTCTTTTCCTTTATGTTCGGAAGTATAATCCACTTCCTTATCTGTAGCACCGGACTTTCTCAGCTATCAAGAAAACCTTTTGGCCAGCCTTTCTACTTGTAAGATGACTGTATTCGGGGAAAGATCAAACTTCAGATGAAAAGGTTTATACTCCACGTCCCTGTCCCTTTTTTACCCATGCAAAAACCAGAGAAAAAGTCTTAAATGTCATCTAGGCTGTGTAGGCATCCCAACCCTGACCCTTTCATGGCTCATCATTGTTTACTCTCCCCGCTTTCTCTTCCTGTTCTCCTTTTTGCAGCCCAGCTCCTTTCATGAAACCACATCTCATTGAATTTGAAAAGAATGGAGCAAAATGGACATTGTTGTTGGAGGTCTGTAAACAGTGAGTAGATAGATATATGGTACAAATTACAGAAGGTACCTGATTTTAAATCACGACTTAATGCCAACCACTCCATCTGTGCTTGACTGAGAAATCTCATCTCTGATGCCTGTCCATGGACTCCATCCTTCCCTATCTACAGGAACAGACAATGTGAGGTTACTGAATTGTGTACTTGATTAACCCTTTCAGTATAGTACCAAATACTTGAGTTATGACACAGTTATGACCAATTTGTGTTAAAATTCTTCCAGACTTTTATGCTATGGGTATTTTTTAGGTTTTATGCTTCCATAAATAATTGTTTTGTTGAACGGCAAACATAAACATATCATTATTGAAAACAGTGCTCTATCTCATACATTTTTCTTCCTATCCACATAGATCTAATCCCTTTTCACGCTTAAGCAGCTATTTCTGGGACAGATCTCTGCAGCACCTCTTATAGACGCGTTGGGATTCTTAAATACTGTTGGGTTCCTTTTCTTTACATTGGTCCAGTCATAGCATGTCTGAATAATGTGATCTGGTTCTATATCATCCACCCGTGCTGTAGCATTTAAGTATTGTCAAAGAGGATGTCATAGTACCCTGCAGAAGCACTCATTGAATGGATAAGTGAATAATGAATATGCTCTAAAGCAATTAGGCAGTCTGGACATCTTGTTCTTATATGTTATAATGAGAGGCAATAGAGCTAAAAGCATGCTTTACAGCTTCCGGCATATTAGTATCATTGTGAAAGCCTGACATCTGGAGAAGGAAAATACAGACCCACCTTGCCAAAAGAACTGGCAGCCATTGTGAATATGGGAGGAGTCATAGAGAAAACTACGAACCAACTGACGACATTATTAAGTAACATTTTCACCATGGCAACTCATGATTAAACGAAACTTCAGCATATTTAATGTTCATATGTCTTTCAGATGCAAGTTCATGACCACGGAAACATAATGATGTAGAAATACATCCCCAATAGCAAGCGGATTACATCCTGGCTTCTTCCCATGACAGGATTGTGATGAGAAACCACTAGCCAGCCCCCAAATGAGAAAATGCATTAATACCGCATCGATGGAAACGTGTGATTTATAGTGTCTAAAGTATCTGTGGATACTCAGTGTAGTGTACTGTACAAGGGTAAAACTGTGGTTAAGAGTGACAGACTGTGGGGCTATTAAGTATATGAGGGGGAAATGGTCTTTGCCTCTTTGGTGCCTGGAACAAGGCTAAATATGTTTAGGCCTGTGGCTTTTAAAGCCTTGCTGTGAGAAACAGGGAAATGTTGTTTTGTCCCCCTCACACATTGATGTTCACCATTGTGGTGCTCATCTCCTGTAGCTGCCACAAGGGAGGTCGCTGAATATCATAAATCCTCTGTGCTTTTCAATGTCACCCGGTAATTAACAGTCCACACCCGTTGTAAATCAAGCCAAAAATACTGTCTGGAGCCGGTGAGGTAATATACAGTGCGTGGCTGCAATACGATCACCTCTGTTACAAGAGGCAGGCATCATCCCTGGTGATCTGATGAAATACTCTATGCTAAATGAAGTTGTTATGATGAACTGTGTTACAGGGAATCTACAGTATGTCATCCTTATGACATGCTCTGATCCATGTGAGACCAAAGAGCATGATATCACCATGCTCCAACCAACAGCTGTCTGCATGCACATAATTACCATGATCCCTTTATGCAAAGCTATAAATATGAGGTATAGCACCAATGCATTTTACAGTACTTTTCTACTGGGACATTTTGTTCTCCTAAGGGGAAAAATTGAATATATCTTGATTGAAAATTAAGGTCACTTTTCAGCTCCTGTAAGATCAAGGCAAGATTTATGAGTTAAGTTAGAAAACCGTTAATAATGGCCTCTTATGGACATTGGTCTTATTTGAATGCAGTCTATACATCAGACTTAGAGAATACAGTATAGCATTATGACTGTCTGTCAACTAGATGAAGAAATTACAGATAAGGACTACTTGGCATCTTTGATGGCATGACAGCTTAGCACAAAAAGACACAAGCGAACCACATGCCACTTCACAGTAAATACATTTGATAGTTCTGTATTCATAGTATCACTAGTGGTACTAGTGGTACACTGTCTCAGAGTGATAGCATTCATATAGCATCAGTAGTGGTAAGCCTACTAGACTAGTCTTATGCTGCCTCAGAGTGATAGCATTCACACTACTACTGGTGCTAGTCTTGCACTGCTTCAGAGTGGTCATTGTCTCAATTGTATGTGCTGCGGTCTGTGTCACATTAACTTGTCTCTCCCTGTCTCCCACTGTAACGCTATGCGTATTCCTCAGGCTGGAGTTGGATCATGCTTAAATACATGCTTCTCTCTCTCCCCGAGGGTATGGAAATGCAACTGGATGGAAAACAAGAGCCTTTTCTCACATCACATTGTCCTCCCTGGCCTCAGTCTTTTGCACCTTGCATTAAATGCCATTCAGTGTGGAGACTCCTGCTTTCTTGAAGATGGGTAGAAAACATTATAGATTTGAGCACGTAGTCAAGATTGCACACAACAATGTTTGATGAGAACAATGAATCTGTGCCACGGTAGTAAACACTGGTAGGGAGAGAGGCATTGTGTACATGCTGGGGGACACATTGCTTTTACAATTTCAATTTTCTCTAACAGCAGCATCGGGGAAGCACATTACGTGCATTCCTAAACGTTTAAACACTGGCATCACTGATGCCAAACTTGTATTTGACCTTTTTTGCCATAAGGGCTGGTTTGTAATGCCACCACTTAAAAATAATATCATACTCATGTTTCACATTGCATTACTACATGCATTTTCAGAAAGGGTGATGTACACAATGCTAGGTTGTTTGGATGATCCAGCTGCTAGGTTGCATGTATTGTGTCACTTAGTTGGGTTGTTTTCTTTAAAAAAGAGCAAGGTTGGGTTGTTGATGCTGGGTTATTGTTGCTGGGTTATTGTATGACCCAGCGGCTCAGATCAAAAGACTGGAGGTGTGGCTTAGTAGGGGCATGTGGGTTTCAGATAGTTATTATTGGCCACCAGTGAGTGTAAAAGTCAAGCAGATTCATCTTTTCTGTTGTATTTTGTATCACTTTAAGATTAAAGACTGACACTTTTGTAGCTTTTATGAGCCTTACACAAGTGTATGAGTTCCTCAAGAGCCTATGCACATCCCGATGTTGGAATAGTTACTACTTCGTTATAATAATGTAAATATAATTGTATTAATATTATAAATATTCCAGGAAAATCAAACTTAACATGATGAACAGGAATGACCTTTACTCTCATAGCTGGCCAAAAATTACTACATGAAAGCCACGCCCCTAGTAGGCCACAACTCCTGAAAATAACCTATGGATTAATTAAAAAAGACCCAGCTGCTGGGTCAACCCAGCATGAAAGTGAATAAAAACCCAAATGATGGTTAAATGAACCCATGTTTGGGTAACATGTTGGGTTATTTATGCAACCCAACTGGCTGGGTCAAAATAACCTGTGTGTGTTTTGTCCAGTAATTACCCAGCTCTTACCCAACTTAGTACATCTTGTATTATTTGATAACTTAACATTATAGGATAGGTGGTATAGGTGTATGTACAAAACCATTCAAGGACTATTAATTCTCTCTCTCTCTCTCTCTCTCTCTCTCTCTCTCTCTCTCTCTCTCTCTCTCTCTCTCTCTCTCTCTCTCTCTCTCTCTCTCTCTCTCTCTCTCTCTCTCTCTCTCTCTCTCTCTCTCTCTCTCTCTCTCTCTCTCTCTCTCTCTCACATGAATCTATTATGTAAAAATAACCATGGTCAGGGCAATCTATTATGGTGCATTTGTGGAAAAACACATACATTATTTATTCCCCTTCTGTTTCCATTGTGCGCTGGGGCACCCATACTTAAGGCTGTTTCTTTCATGTATATCATAACTATTGTACTGTTTTCATAAGGCCATATAACTGCAGAAATTATACTTTATTGTTGCATAATTATACAGCACACCCCCAGTAGCGTAAAATAAATAGCTGTGCGTGCTGCGAATCTGAAATCCCCACCGCATACAGTTTCTCAACCAGAAATAATATGCTAATAGGCTTTGTTGTGTGGTCATGTCTCGATGTCACATATGAGGTCTTCTTTTTCTCTTCACAAAATAACAATGTGCCAGATCATAAAACAGGTAATTAATTTGGGTGCTATTGCATGTATATAATTGTGTGCTGAGATACTATTCCCACCGCTAGTAACATTTAAAAAAAAATCCACTCAAGGCTGTTAGTTACCCCTGAGCAGTTTTATTTGTACAAAGTTTCTCAAGTGAAAACAAAACTGGAAAAACACTAATGGCTATTAATTGTATTAAACAGAGAGGCCATTAGGTGGATGACTGGGCATTAGGGGAACAAACCTTTCTGGAGGGAACAAGCCGTGAAGGGGGTAAATCTACCTCCACTTACTGCACCCCCCTTGCCTGTGCACTTGAGCATGATATTCACTCGGTTAAAACTCGAGGGCTATGAGGGCGATGTGCCCAGCTAAACTCTTACTTTAGTATAAAGATAATGGAAAGAAATATAGATAGATAAAGTGCAGGGCAAGAGTTCATAGTTTGCATAATGGTCGTGGTCAGTCAGCTCAGAATCATGGTCCATCATAGTTATTTTAAGTATGATAACAGTTGATTGAATTGTAGTGGGTTGCTGGCTGTGCTTCGTGAGGTTAATGTGGGTAGTGGTGATTTGGGTAGGGATTATAGAGTCATGTGATGCCAGTGTGTTGTGGGAGGTCCACTGATCCTGCTTTACTGTATGTGGCATGTTAAGAAAAGGTACATTTCTTGCAAGGGGTTTGGAGCTACGGTATATACTGTCTATATTATAAAAAGAATGAGTCTGTACTGCTCAATGCTTCCACAAATGGTCCGCTAACACGATTTGGTAAAGTTGAGGAAAATTCTTTTTTTTTTTTTAAAGCTTTTAAAGTGATCAATAACATCAGCTCCAGTACATTAGCATGTAGAGTGAAAACAATACTGTGGCTACTTTCACAAGGATGCTCAGTGGGCCAGCAGCACTGCTACTGATGTTGTATAAAATGGCAGCGCTGACACTTAAGGTAAAACACACCATGAGCATACAGTATATCTAACGCATATCTTGTCCTCTACGTACACTACATTCTCCTCTATAGTATCATGGGGAAAGTGCTCTTTCAGCAACTAATGAATGTGCTTGCCTCTTGCTGCTAATATTAACCATGCAGGCAAAAATAAGCACCGGTATAATATAATTTGGATGAATATGTTCTGAAGAATGAGATCAGAATGAGTTAGGATTATTTCGCTGTTCACTCACACAGCTCATTGTGAACATTAGAATAAACACAGCAGCATGAACGTGAGATACTTCAACAATGTCCCTAGGCTGGGGGCATAACCCTGCTTTTACATCTGTTTCTGGTCTGTCGTATTCTAGGACTGCATCTTTTATTTATGCTCAGGTTTTTTTGTGTTTGTTTGAGGGGGAGGAGAGAGAGGGGAGTTCCATGTGGTTACCGAGCAGGGCCACTCCAGTACTGTCTCTGATCCCTGCACTAACATTCTGCTCAGCCTCAGAGCAGAGTGGAGCAGGATGCAGCCTGAGAGGAGAAACATGGTGGAAATGAAGTGGAAAAACGATCCTGGGCCATCCTCCAATGCCACCATTCCTCTGAAACTACGCCTTCAGGGAATCGGGGACATCTCCACCAAAACATGTACACATACGTGCAGCAAATCCCTCCAGGACCACAGGCTACCGGGAACTGTTGGAATTTGAATACTGAGGCTAGAAGACAATTAAACTATTTACATGCATTATTTATGCACAGTTTAGCAGGCATACCAAACCTAATCAGTGAGCAGTAAAAACCTATGGTTTTTGGAGGCCTGCCATAACTCTACAATAATCTTTTTAGATATTTTCATTACCTTGTGAAGTAATATACTGCATGATTGAGATACCAGTGATTGAAGGTAGTTCTCTGTGTAGTTCTGGATGCACTGAGATCTCATACTGAGACAACAGATCAAATTGAATATTTATAAGAATAAAGGAGAGGGGTGTATTTAAAAATTGCCCGATCCAATTAAACATCTTATTATATTTTCCCTATTCCAGCCTTGGGCTTGGTGAGGAAGGATGGGGTACAGTATGCTACCTACACCCTGTCTAAAAAAAAATATAAAGAAAAAATAACTAAACAACATGTCTCACCATGACAGTAACAACAGATTAGACTCAACACAGTACATGATAACAATACAATTAGACAATACGCTTTGTTGAAACAAAGATGATTTGGAATTCCAAGCTCATTTACTCATGCGCCATACTAGAGATTTATGCAGAGAAAGCCTGGGAATATAGTGAGTTTATTGTACTTGAAGCGCTGAGATTCAATTAGAGTAGAAAAGCCTCCACAGATAAGCGTCTCATCTGCTCAGACTGACACAGTAGAGCATGCCCACAGAATACATCACAGCTAGCTACAGTACACTCTCACAATTACAGCTAAACACCATGTATGTCAGACAAGTGAAGGTATACACTACCTGATTCACTGATTAGCACAGAATGTTGACTCTGTTGATTGTGGATGTACCTTTTAAATTGCTTCAACAGTTTTAAGTAGCTGAGATTCAATCAGATGGCATAGGCAGAATACAAATCCACACACCTGCTTTCCAAAAATATCAAAACACAGTAGGCTACTATGAGGAAGCCTGCATTTCACTGCTGTGTTACTTTAAAGAGCTGTGTTCCCCTGGCACAAGATTTTGTCCTTTTGGTTTGTTTACCCTAATAATGAACACAATGGTGTGGCACAATGGTGCAAACTCCTTGCCCTGGTCAGTCAGTGACCATTTCCGTCCGTCTGTAAGAGCTTGCATGTCCTTTAAAACATAAAAGAGCGATTTTCCTTTGGTAAACAAAATGGAAAAATAACTATTGAATCCACTTCAGTTGTCATGCTTATCAGTGAAATGGACTAAATTCAAATGGTGTGTCAAATAATTAGGGTTTAAAATGGAACTTTGTAGGAAAAGAGAATACTTTTAAACCCATCTGGCTAACACATAGCGACAAAAATGTAATAATATCGTCATGAAATTACTGGGTAACTTTTCCATTGCCTGTGAATAAGATAGCATTACGTAAGATTCTGTTTTAATAGCCTGCTCTTTTCATCTCCTTATATCAGACATGGTTATGGTCCATAATGTAACTTCAAAGTTACTTGTCTTCAGTGGGAGCAGAGGTTTCTATGTTCTGTCCCTCGAGCAAATATAATGCCCTTATGTTCTTCAGTCGCCCCTTTCAAAAATACATACTTTAGAGTTTCAATCTTCTCAGAAGATTGTAAGCATGGGCTGTTCGCTGGTTGTTTATCCTATAGAAATAGTTGTCTGGGCCTGATCTTGCAGGCATAGTGAGGATTGTATTTGACTTCATCCTAACTCACACAGAGAAACAGAGAAAAGAAGGGGAGGGCATTATTGAGCATGCAAAATACATTATGTAAAAAAATATATAAATAAGTAAAATAAAATTACCTGCACTTGTCTTTTCCTACTAGCACTTACTTTGCTGATAGCTACTTTATTAAGGGAAAATGTACTTACTAGGACTGAGATATGTGGTTGTCTCACCGAGCTATTTTAAGATGAACGCTCTAATTGTAAGTCACTCTGGATAAGAGCGTCTGCTAAAGGACTAAAATGTAAATGTTAGAATAAAAAAGTTATGCAAGTTTGTATATTTATACAGATTTTTTAACAGAAGTGAGAAAAGATGTGCTTGTTCAGTATGTGAACCTGTAAACCTCTAACTACTGTTTCAGGACCTTGGACAGCAACCAGACAAAAATCCAGAGGCAGAAAATCCAGCGATACTGGTTGGCTATAGAAGTACCTTGAGGCAACCAAACTCATGGGGAGAGACCTATCGACTTGGAATATAGATGTGTGTGACGGGGTTGGAGTATCACAATAATTGTCTGCCAAGTTTGAGAATAAAGAAACATCCCACAAAAGTGGCATCAAGTAAATTGAATTATATGAAATGTATGCGTTTTACACTTAATCGGGTGCATATGAAAGAATAGAGCTTTGTTTGGCTGGCTTGATTCAACTGTAGCTTTAGAATTCCTCATAAATGTTGATCACAACAAAACATTTCCCTGATATTACGATGCCATACATTTGATACCATAACACAACATGCTCATCCTTCATTTTGATTGAGCAGCATGTCTAATGTAGTCATTATTCTCTTGATTCGTGTGTTAAGTAGATTTTTCACAGTAGCATTCCTGGAATTGATTTATTTGTTCTTTGCAAAAACATTACACCGCAGGATGTAATGTGAAATGTGAAAACAAGTTTCAATTACAGGGAGGTGACCTTCGTGGAGAATGATTTGAATCTCTGTTTTCTAATTAGCAAGTTTTCTTGTTTTGAAATAATGTCTTGCCATTCTTTTGTGTTGCCAAATAAGATAGCATGCTGATTTATTCCTCTGTGCACCATGGCATTCTGTACCTATTAATTTCAGTTGAATTAACAGTGATGTCATTACTTTCCCTAGATTTACATTTTATTTCCTGGTGTTTGTTAATTTACATTACAATAGCCTAATTCCAAAATTGTATGCGGGCAATTCCACAGTAAAGGAATTACACAAAGACTCCAGTTTTTCACATCAAAATGTTACCCAACAGAAAGCATTCATTTCAATGTTTATCAAACCATACAACTCTATGCACAAATTTCTACTGAACATTTTATAAAAACTAATTTACTGGAAGAACTAGGCAGATGCAATGTTTGTAACAGAAAATCTGTAAAATCTAACAGTTTTTAGTGACCTTGTTTTCCAAAAACTCTGTTAAATATCTGCTGCGAATTAAGAATCAAAGATGTCTGCAGAAATAATGGGGTGTCATCTATGACATGACACCTTGACTTTAAAAAAGGTTGGTTATCAAATTACATTAAGATAGGTGGATTTACACCTGGTAATAAAATTACGGTAAGAGAATTACATCATGGGCCACTGATCTGTACAACACAGCCATGCATAATTATGGATATGAATATCATTCTGTTTATGGTGATGTATCCTGAATAGGTACACAAAAGTAGAAATATGCAATATCCTTCTTTGCATATTTGGCTATTATTCTATATACTATTATTCTAATGACCTCCACCCCCAAACAAGACCACATTTGGTTGGTCCGGGCAAGACCAAATCTGAACCAATCATGGACGTCTATGTTTCACAAGTTTGGACATCACAGTACAGCACAGTAGAGCACAGTAGAGTACAGTACAGTACCGCATAGCACAGCACATCACAATAGAGTAGAGTAGAGTTCAGTACAGTACAGTATAGTAGATATGTTCAGAACAGTACAATACAGTAGAGTACAGCACAATACAGTAGAACATCATACTTTACTCAAGTGTGCTCTACTGTAGTGTATTGTACTGAACTCTGCTGTTCTGTACTGTGGAATACTTTTTTATTTACTTTACTTTACTGTACTTTACTATACTGTTCTCTACTGTACTCTACTGTACTGTACAGAACTGTGCCGTCCAAACTTTTGAAACATATAAACTCAGCAAAAAAAGAAACGTCCTCTCACTGTCAACTGCGTTTATTTTCAGCAAACTTAACATGTGTAAATATTTGTATATACATAACAAGATTCAACAACTGAGATATAAACTGAACAAGTTCCACAGACATGTGACTAACAGAGAAGGAATAATGTGTCCCTGAATAAAAGGGGGTTCAAAATCAAAAGTAACAGTCAGTGTCTGGTGTGGCCACCAGCTGCATTAAGTACTGCAGTTCATCTCCTCCTCATGGACTGCACCAGATTTGCCAGTACTTGCTGTGAGATGTTACCCCACTCTTCCACCAAGGCACCTGCAAGTTCCCGGATATTTCTGGGGGGAATGGCCCTAGTCCTCACCCATCCGATCCAACCGGTCCCAGACGTGCTCAATGGGATTGAGATCCAAGCTCTTCGCTGGCCATAGCAGAACACTGACATTTCTGTCTTGCAGGAAATCACACACAGAACGAGCAGTATGGCTGGTGGCATTGTCATGCTGGAGGGTCATGTCAGGATGAGCCTGCAGGAAGGGTACCATATGAGGGAGGAGGATGTCTTCCCTGCAACACACAGCGTTGAGATTGCCTGCAATGACAACAAGCTCAGTCCAATGATGCTGTGGCACACCACCCCAGACCATGACGGACCCTCCACCTCCAAATCGATCCCTCTCCAGAGTACAGGCCTCGGTGTAAGGCTCATTCCTTCCATGATAAACGCGAATCCGACCATTACCCCAGTGAGACAAAACCGCGACTCGTCAGTGAAGAGCACCTTTTGCCAGTCCTGTCTAGTCCAGGGTTGGGTTTGTGGTTTGTGCCCATAGCTGACGTTGTTGCCGGTGATATCTGGTGAGGACCTACATTACAACAGGCCTACAAGCCCTCAGTCCAGCCTCTCTCAGCCTATTGCGTACAGTCTAAGCACTGATGGAGGGATTGTGCATTCCTGGTGTAATTCGGGCAGTTGTTGTTGCCATCCTGTACCTGTCCCGCAGGTGTGATGTTCGGATGTACCGATCCTGTGCAGGTGTTATTACACGTGGTCTGCCACTGCGAGGATGATTGTCTGTCCGTCCTGTCTCCCTGTAGCGCTGTCTTAGGCGTCTCACAGTAAGAACATTGCAATTTATTGCCCTGGCCACATCAAGTCCTTATGCCTCCTTGCAGCATACCTAAGGCACGTTCACGCAGATGAGTTGGGACTCTGGGCATCTTTCTTTTGGTGTTTTTCTGCGTCAGTAGAAAGGCCTCTTTAGTGTCCTAAGATTTCATAACTGTGACCTTAATTGCCTACCGTCTGTAAGCTGTTTGTGTCTTAACGACCGTTCCACAGGTGCATATTCATGAATTGTTTATGGTTCATTGAACAATCATGGGAAACAGTGTTTAAATCCTTTATAATGAAGGTCTGTGAAGTTATTTGGATTTTTACGAATTATCTTTGAAAGACAGGGTCCTGAAAAAGGGACGTTTCTTTTTTGAGTTTATATCTACTGTATGAAAGGTTCAGAACCAATCATGGACTTCTATGTTTTAGCCAAGTCTGTGGACGTTGAAATTATGGCGGGACCGGACCTAAAATGTCAACTACTTTTCAATGCCATGGACATCCAATGTCAGTTGGTGCTCAGTGGGTGTATATCCTGGTTACAGTAAATGGAAAGAGGGTAGGTGTCATGGTAGGTGTCAGTAAGAACCGGGAAAGGTGAAATTACCTGGAGATGGAGAGGGAGAGAGACCAGACTGTTTTCACATTCTTGTTTTGACCACCAGATAACAGAAAGAGAAATAAAACAGTTATGACTGAACATAACAGTATGCCAGTGAGGAAAGTAGTGCCCCATCTGTGGTTTGTGACTATGATGATTTCCCATTGTTGCCAATTCAATTGAAGTAATTCCATTAGTGATTTGGTAACAGACTTGTTTACATTCTGTTGTTTACATTAGTGAGCATTTCTCCTTTGCCAAGATAAACCATCAACCTGATAGGTGTGGCATATCAAGAAGATGATTAAACAGCATGATCATTACACAGGTTCCCCTTGTGCTGGGGACAGTAGAAGGCAACTCTAAAATGTGCAGTTTTGTCACAAGATGTCTCAAGTTTTGAGGGAGCGTGCAATTGGGATGCTGACTGCAGGAATGTCCACCAGAGCTGTTGCCAGATAATGTATTGTTCATTTCTCTATCATAAGCCACCTCCAACGTCGTTTTAGATAATTTGGCAGTATGTCCAACCGTCCTCACAACAGCAGACCACATCCGGTTTCTTCACCTGCGGGATTGTCTGAGACCAGCTACCCGGACAGCTGATGAAACCTTGGGTTTGCACAACTGAATCATTTTTACACAAACAAAAATAATTTTGACACACTGTCTCAGGGAAGCTCAACGGTGTGCTCATCGTCCTCACCAGGGTCTTGACCTGACTGCAGTTCGGCGTCGTAACCGACTTCAGTGGGAAAATGCTCACCTTTGATGGCCACAAGCACGCTGGAGAAGTGGGCTCTTCAGGATGAATCCCGGTTTCAACTGTACCGGGCAGATGGCAGACAAAGTGTATGGCATCGCAAACGTTTTGCTGATTTCAACATTGTGAACTGAGTGCCCCATGGTGGCGGTGGGGTTATGGTATGGGCAGGCATAAGCTACGGACAATGAACACAATTGCATTTAATCAATGGCAATGTCAATGCAGAGGCCCATTGTCGTAACATTCATCTGCCGCCATCACCTCATGTTTCAGCATGATAATGCATGGCCCCATATCGAAGGATCTGTAGACAATTCCTGGAAGCTCTAAATGTCCCAGTTCTTCCTTGGCCGGCTCAAGGAAGAACTGGCTGACATGTCTCATCAGACATGTCACCCATTGAGCATGTTTGGGATGCTCTGGATCGACATGTGCAACAACGTGTTCCAGTTCTCACCAATATCCAGTAACTTCGCACAGCCATTGAAGAGGAGTGGGACAACAATCCACAGGTCACAATCAACAGCCTGATCAAGTCAATGCGAAGGAGATGTGTCACACTGCATGAGGCAAATGTTGGTCACACCAGATACTGACTGGTTTTCTGATCCACATGTTCCAGTCATGTGAAATCCATAGATTAGGGCCTTATTAATTCATTTCAATTGACTGATTTCCTTTTATGAACAGTAACTCAGTAAAATCTTTGAAATCGTTGCATGTTGCATTTATATTTTTGTTCAATGTAGTTGGCAATGGTCTTTACTTCAACATTGTTGTGTTTTGATGTATTTCTAGTTCCTTTTAAGAATTTTCTGGTAGGTGGTGTCTAAGAACCCTTTTCCATCTGTTTGGCCAGAAATCAAAAGCCTTTGCTTATTCCTTATTTTGTGGATGGAAAATGATTGAATATATATATATGCCTTAATGTCTCAAAAATATAGACTCTTAGCTTTCATTTGACACCCAATTTGACATGCTTCTGTGACTTCACATGTTGGTGCTCATGGATCCTTTTACTGTATATGGAAATGCCCATGCTGAGAAACACCATCAGTTACCCCAACTGGTGAATTTCATGCTAATGTGCATTAATGGAGTGACATTGTTCACTTCAGACACAAAATGTCAAACATTTTAAAGGCTACCCTTTTCCAACAACAGCAAAATCCACTTTCTGCTCGAATGGATTAAACAAATAGTATAATTCTCAGAGATAGAAAGGGAAATAGACACTGAGCACAGATCATTTGCTTTCCAAATACACCAAGATTTCCAAGCCAAGTAAGTTCGCCTAGAGAGGTCACCACTGCCGCAGGACCTGAATCCAAATGAGACGGTTACGTTGTGTTCATTTCAGCATACAGTTATCTGCTGGATGAAGGGCAGATCTACATATATAACCAATGATGGGCTTCCACTGACATATTCTGTGGTAATTAGTTTTGAACTGTGAGCAATATAGCAGTTGACTTGTAGAGGTGCATGTTGATACCAGGGAGAGGGGAAAGGTCTGACACTAGCTTGTTTGTTGTTTGATCAAGCAGGCTTGTAGCAGGTGGACCATGGACTCAAAGCCTGCACTGTGTGTGAAACTATTGGAAATGAAGACTTTAAAGGTCAGATGCAGCCGTTTTTATCTCAATATCATATCATTTCTGGGTAACATATATCGTTGTTGGGTTTGGAGCTTGCAAGAAAAGCATTTCTCTGTACTTGTGCGCATGACCTTAAAACTTGAAATGTAACAATGTAGTTAGTACCTTGTGATCGTTTTCAATTACAATGGTCAAAAATCAACAATAGCTTCTTAGCAAAGAGCAATTTCTCAAGCAATAATTTTGCTAGGACTGTCTGCGAGTCGTGAGGAGCGGAAAACTGAAAACTAGCTGTTATTGGCAGAGAGGTTTGGAACTCTCTTTCTTATTGGTCTATTAACTTGTTTTAATGCAGTTTCCGGCGGTCATTTCAAACAGTATCAAAATGTTCACAATTTCACAATATTATTCCAACCACATAGCGTGGAAATATACAGTAAGATCCAAAAGTATTAGGACAGTGACACATGTTTTTGTTGCTTTGGCTCTGTACTCCAGCACTTTGAATTTGAAAAGATATAATGACTATGAGGTTAAAGGGCAGAGTGACAGCTTTAATTTGAGGGTATTTACATCCATATCGGATAAACTGTTTAGAAATTACAGCCCGTTTTGTAGATTATCCCCCCATTTTAGGGGACCAGTCATTGTATAATTTCAAATACAAAGTACTGG